>NC_037672.1:160357371-160449118 GCF_003255815.1 Theropithecus gelada
GGATCTCAGCTCACTGCAAGCTCCGCCTCCCGGGTTCACGCCATTCTCCGGCCTCAGCCTCCCGAGTAGCTGGGACTACAGACGCCCGCCACCTCGCCCGGCTAGTTTTTTGTATTTCTTAATAGAGACGGGGTTTCACCATGTTAGCCAGGATGGTCTCGATCTCCTGACCTCGTGATCCGCCCGTCTCGGCCTCCCAAAGTGCTGGGATTACAGGCTTGAGCCACCGCGCCCGGCCTCCATCTCTAAATAAATAAATAAATAAGGGAAAGTATTTGTTTGTTTTTTGGTACACCTACATAATAGCACAAGCAGGTGCATGCAAAAGTGGTATGAAATGTTCTGAGGCATCATTTTGCTAAGGCAAGTATCCTCCTTTCATTCCTTTGTTTAAGGTCTAGCTATTGCTTCCTTTGCCAAGACACAAATACATCTAGTAAGAGTACACATATCTAAGGATGGTCAGTGGTATAATATGACCCATCTGATCTTATGAGATTGTTTAGCTGCCACTGTCCACTAGCATAGCATGTAGGTTAAATCTCAACTGTGCAGATTATTGCAACTGCAAATTCAAAACCTCATTAAGCCTTAAATATTACCTGGAAATGTGTTGGCTTGGGTGATTACCAATCTCTCTCCTCTTAGAAGCTATTTTGAAATTCCAACCCTCTCCCAGGCTCCTACTTCATACCTTCAGTCTCAATGGATTCCTTCTTTTTGGGATAATTTAAAGGCCATAGGGTATTTACCCCCTAACTTTCAAGTCCCTCCTTTTGGCAATAGATTCTCCAACCCAGCTGTTTCAACCCCAGACTTTGAGTCAACCTATCCCACTGAGGTTTCTCAGTTGAGACCCCAAGCACCATGTGACAGACAAGCTATCTCACTGCGCCCTTCTGAGCTGCTGTCCCACCAACGCAGTCCATGAGCATAAAATCCATGAGTTGTATTCCATTAAGTTTGAGGAAGGTTTGTTAAACAGCAATAAAATAACTATAATACCTGTTTAGTCAATAATTCACTTTTCTTAGCTTAGGATTAAAAGAAAGACCAAAACAAAATCGCTCATCTCTTTCTCATAGTAACTCCCTCACTGGAGTCACATCTTCCCTAGCTGCTTCTCTTTCCTGGCAAGCTTCTTTGAGGATAAGGTACATATACTGTCACCTCATTTTTTCCTCAAATATGACGCACCTGAAACTGCTTCTGCCCAGGACACTAATAATCAAAGCCAGTGAACACGATTCAGATTTTCTTATATTTATTCTTTATGTAGCAGTGGACTCAACTGAGCATCCACTGTTTCTGGAATCTTTTTTTCCTTTGACTTCATCAACTCCACACTTCAGGCTTTTCTTCATTGGCTATTGCTCAATCATCTCTCTCAAGATCTACTATTTCCGTCTACTTCTTAGGCGTTTTTCTCCCTAGGATCCTGTTATGTAGATGGGCCAGAGATGACCCGTGGGTGATAACCTAACATGGTCCGCATACTGTTTGATTCTTCACAGCAGGTTAAGGCCCTTAGTCCAAAGTCTGCCAGCACCACTTCAAAATCTCACACATCTAATGGTTCTAAATATAGTCAAAAATAAATTAATTTTAGCCCATTTAGAGCCTACCTTCTTAAATGCCCCCATGAAACTCCACCCAACATCTGCTAATGATAGATAAGACAAATCTTGTAGCTGTGAAAGACACCAAACCACAGCTCCCTTCAGAGGTCTCTGACTCAGAGACTCCCCACCTTGTGGCTGAGTGACATCACCCAGACCTGTAAGTCTCCTCTCTACTTTCCTCTTCTGCCCCTTCTAGGTGGTAGCCCCACATCATTGTCTCTAGAAGTTCTCTTGCTAGGAGGGGCTACTCCTGTCATGCAACCTCCTGCAAGTGCCACCCAAATAAACCTGTGCTTTTAGCGGTCCTGTTTCTTCCTTCACCAACCCCCAAATTACCAGAATTCACCAGAGATCCCTATTTGAATCTACTCCTTTTTTCATTCTTACCACACAGATATACCCTCTGCCATCAATTACATGCTTGCATGTACATAACCCTCAATCTTCACCAAAAGTACAGCTCCCTCTCAGGTTTCCTTGGACAGTATGCTTCTCTTGTGCTTCTCTGCTCATGGATCTGATCAGCAGCGTCATTCTTCTCCCTCAAGCCAGAACCTAAGAATCGTCCCACGATTCCCCCTCTCTCTCACTCTCACTCACACTCACAAATCCAGCTGGTCTCAGGTTGCCGGTGATTTTATCTCCTAAATCTCTCTCACGTGTGTTCTTTCACCTCCATCAAGCTCTACTTATTTCTCTGTTAAATGGTCTAAATCTATCAGCTTCTTTCACAGCCCTCCAGTCATATCAACTTCCCATCTTAAATCTTTTAGCTGCTTTCCATCCAGATGTCTCAAGTGAAGGACCAAAGACATCCTTTTTAATCAACATTTTCAGTATCATCCTCCACCCTATACACTGCAGTCATACGAAACCATTTGCATGATTCTGAATGCCACACACTCTCTCACCTTCATGCTGTTACAACATTTCTCGCTTCTCCATCCCCTCCATCTGCCTATTTAGCTCTTACCAACCCTTCACATTTTAGTTCAAGTGTCTTCTCAGCTATAAAACCCTCTGTCACATCCCCTGTTTACTTTTAAGAACGAATTACCTAGGAATATAAATAAGAAATCAACCTAGAGTTTATTTCAGTTGCAGAACTTATCACATTGTATTGCCATTAATTATGTAGTTGCACATATCTATGACTATACTCTGATCTCTTACTGACAATAACTGTTCTTGTTTTTTGTTTTTTGTTTTTTTTCCATCTCTTAAACTTAGGAGACTGGAAGGGTATCTAAAACATCATAGGATACTGAAGAAGTTTTGTTGAAAGATTGAAAAACTAGGAATAGGGTAGGACTACAAAAATTTTGAATATCACAAATCAAGCCCATTTGTTCATCTCAAGCATTAAAAAAGTGTCTTCAGCATTTGCAGCTATGATGGGTGATTGCTACTTTATGCATATACATTTTATGCATAGTTCGCTTACTAATACACTCCTTCTGATGATCTGCCTCATATTTTTGGATATTCTCATGTGTTAGCTCTGCATCATCTATTAGGTATAAACTTGAATATGGACTCTACTTCCTTTGAAAGTCTTATATGTCTACTTATAATGTCTACTTGAGGAACGGTCTCATATTTTTTCTACCTGTTCAATAACATATTTTAATAGCTGTATTACCTGTGAGAATGGTAAGACTAAGAATGTGGTAACATACATTTTGAAGAGCATATAATTCAACTTTTGATCCTGGGCTTATGCTTTGAACAGTTCTGTAAACATTCTTTTTAAAGACTAAAACAAACCAACATACCAAAAATAAATAAATAAACTTTTTCCCTTTCATTTCCACTTAAATATAGTAAAGCTATATTTAGACTTATAACTAGATTTAAAATATTAACTACAAAAAATAGATAGGAAATGGAAACATTTTTAAAAATATTACAGGATACTTATCTTTTCTCAGAGGAGTTTTGAACTACAAAAAGAAATAATCGTATGGCCTATATATGGATTTACATAATAAAATGTTATATTGTCAAAGGAATCCATGCTGTCTTCTTCTTGTATATATATTTGTGCTGCAAAACTGAAAAACAATATAATTAAAGAATGAAGTACTGATATGTAAGACAGCCATAACTTTTTGAAATGAATAAATAAAATATAGTTAATAGTAGCTGCAGGGAAGAGAATGTGCCAATAATAATGGAAAACGTTAACATCAGTATTTTCTTTGTAAATTTTAATGTAAAGGGAAAATAAACAATGTCTGTGGCTATCAAATATTTCTGAAGATCTAAAAAGATGGTTTTTCTGCACATATGTTTGTAATGCATGCTCATTAATGGCATACAGTCGTAAGTAGTCAGGTCTCAACGGGGACTCCAGATCTTCGATTCAAAATATTTCATTTACAGACAAAGAAAATGAAGACTGAAAAATCAAGTGCCTGTCTAAAGCCACACCACTAATTTGAGATCAAGCCTGGCTACAACTCAGTTATTCTGATAAGTGTCTATTGTAAAAATATGTATGTGACATATGAACATATAAAATACATTTGTATCACATCTATGTGTGTATGTATTTTTAACATGGATATTTGCTAGTAAAAAGAATTATACATTCTTTCTGCAAATCAGTCACTGCTTTAAGGTCAAATCATTAGAGCATCAAAAGGATAAATAAAGTGTTGCTTAAGGAGCACAGTATTTATCAGAAGTCAATAAAATGTTAATGATGCCCCTGTAGGACCTCAAAATTGTCGTTAAGTTTTCTGGGAAATGGACTCAATGTACACAATACTTTGGGCAAAACTTTTTTTCAATAGTTTTTGTTCCCTGAAAATAATAATTTAAAAAATCATGTATTTTAAGTTCTAAATATTGATTTGTATGACAAATCATTACTATTTCAAAGAAATCAATGCAGCATAGAGCATCATAAAATATTTTGATAACACATCTTTTAAGCATTAAGGATTTAAATTTACCATGATAGGAAAAGTGGATGAAGAAACATTTACTCTTAAGGAGTACAACGAAATCCTCAGAGAAATAAATGCATGAAGTAAAATAATACTGTTTTCTCTAGTTTATTTACCCATACTTCTTCTATAACTAATATATCAAAATCAAATATCATTGGAGATTATACCAAAGCACTTTAGTCATTGCTTTCCACAAATGGTAGCTGTTATTAAAATGCAACAGTAGCTTTGACAAAAACCACAGTCATGTTCCTCAGCAAAATGTTACCCCAGGAATTGTTGGGCGACTGTTTTATTGTTCAATAATTTGTCTTAGGAGTCCCAAGTGACCTTTAACTATTACCTTTCTTTCGTAACTGATAATTAACTGTAATAACAGGGCAATAGCCAGTTTAATTTTGTAACATGCACAAAATCCAACTTAATTTCCCAAATGAGCATTTTATAAATAGTGAGTAGGAAAAATACATAAAATAGAGGTGGACATTACTATTTCTGTTCTGATATTCCCCTCCGCTTAAATGTTACTCCATAAAATAAACCCAAAATTATTATGTTCTACAAAGAGTAACGATGATCAGTCTCGAATCCCTCCTGGGAAATTTAAAGGTAAAAGCACCCTCATCTTCATATCTTTCTCTTTATGTAGCATATTGCCTAAATTTATACATTGATAATGTCCTCAAAACAAAAATCTCTTCATAACTTGTCCACTCCAGATGTCCTTACTACTGTGTATTGTCACATGTATTTAAAGAAGAAATGCCAGCTCCCTTTTTGAGACTTGTTTGTGGGTGCAGTGGGAAGGGAAAGTGGTCAGGTTAATTACAATCTCTGTGTCAATGGCACGTGGCCTTTTATTTTCAATACTCTAATAACAGTGGCTTCACCCTAAAGGTTCATATCATCAAAATAGAAAACAAAGTTGTGGAAAAGAAAAAATAAGATTTGTTTTATACTTTTAATATGCAAAAGCCTGTAGCATAGACTAGTGTTTTGAAAGAGAGTCACAATGGGGTTCACTTGGAAGTTGTTTTAAAGACAATGTGTATTTGAAGTGTACATGTTATGACTGTGCAAGAGATGGAAGGATAGAAATTTATGTGGCAATTTGTACTGCATTAACCGCAGAGACGGTGGAATTAAGAAAGTCTAAAAAACAAGCCTTATTTTCTCAAGGTTATTCCTTCTTGACACTTTCATCCCCTGCTCCCTACTGCAGAATCCCAGGTGCCTGCTCAGAAGGCCTATTCTGTTAAGCTTTTGGGGAGAATATATTAATATTTCAGAAATAACACACAGAAGAATAAAACAGGAACTGTGTTTACTTGAGTTCTTTAAAAGCTCTTGGATGGCTCTTTGACTGATGAAATGGCAATCTATATAGATCCCCTGAGTATTGAATGCTAAAATTCAGCAGAAAGGGCGCACAAAACATTTTCTTTGACCTCTGGTATAACACTGATGGCTGCCCCAGATGTGAGAATTACAAGTCACAGTGCTCCCAAGGGGTACAGTTCTCTTCGGTTTATAAAGAGCTAGTCCCACAGGACTCTCTACTCAGCAGGAGATGCTGTCTGTTACATAATAGTTCTCAGTATTAAAGGGTACAATAACTATACCCTTTCTCATGGTAAAGCTATGTCCAAAGACACACGGACCTCTACCCAATCTCTCTTTTCTCCTTTCTCTCTCTTTCTCTCTCTCTCTCTCTCTCTCACACACACACACACACACAGAGAGAGAGAGAGAGAGAGGGAGAGAGAGAGAGACGCGCGCGCGCGCACCTAAAGTACCTGCCAACTAATGATTAGCTAAAAATAAAGCAAACCTGCGCAATACAGATTTGGAAACATTAGAGATGGAAATCATGTTGAGAAGGAACAGAAGGATAGGGTTTTTTCTTCTTCTTTTGTGTGGGCTTTTTTTCCCGTCTTTTTTTTTTTTTTTTTCTTTTAACCTATGACAATTCATTTTTAGCCCTTCGTCTTCTCTTTGCTATTGAATATAGTCTTGAGCAGCGTTGATTTCATTTCAGCTTCACTCCCCTGCTCTTGCCACTTGCCCACACCCACAGCTGCCACTCCTTGGAGTGGGGAAACTTCCCTTGTATTCTGCTGGGCGCATCCCCGCAGACTCCCTTGCCTCTCCTGGACATTGGGTGAGCCTCCCCACCGCCACTCTTCCTTACTTCAAAAAGGTGCAAAGGAAGAGCAGTGTTCTGTTTTTCTTTTTTTCTTTCTTTCTCCCCACCCCGCCCCCGACAATGATAAAACCTGAGACTCGAAGCTTGTTCTCAGGCATACTAAGCACTTAGGGGCACAGCCATCCTCACACCAGTTCAAGACTTCTCAGAGTTCACTACACAGGGCTGGGGGCTGGACTGGCAAAACTCAATTTGCCCATCAAGTTAACTTGGTCGGCCTGGGACCCGAGGCCAGGGTGAAAGGGCGACATCCCGGGGCCCTGTGGCTTCTCCCTAGAGCGCCCAAACAGCGGCGTAGGTCTGGGATGCCCCCGGCCCCCGGATTTGGAAGAGGCTGGCGCGGAGCAGGCGCCCTAGAGCAGGGTCTCGGGGGGTCCCCGGAACAGTCACGTGTTCTCGAGACGCCGTTAAACCCCCGCCCCCTCTTCCCCACCGCCGCCTCCAGGTCCTGCTCCTGCTGTTGCCGCCGCCGCTGGGGTACAGGAGCGATCGCGCTGGGCCGCGCTCCCGGGAGCCCAGGGCCTGCAGCGGCCGGGGCGCCCCGAGGTACGGGCTCCCGCCCCTCCCTGCCATCCCCTTTCGCGCCGGGTAGGCCTGCACCCAGGGACCATGGCGGGTCCCCGCGCGGGCTGCGAGTCTGCGCTGGTCCCTGGGAGCCCGCACCCCTGTCTCTGGTGCCAGGGCGTTGTCGGGGGTCCTAAGAGGGCGGGGTGGGGAAGGTGAAGGGAGTGCGGCTGGAAAAATGGGGATTAGGGTGTCGGAACAGACACTTGTCAGGAGTGAAGAGACAGCGCAGAGGGTACTGGGCTGAATTCTTTCCTACCGAGCAGGTCCCTCCAGTTCCCAACTCACCCGGGTGGAGCAGGCGCGGGCCGAACCCGGGAAGAGAGTGTCGGGGATCTGCGAAGGAGCCTCCTGGGGAAGGGGAGGGGGATGGACAAAGCGCTGCCCCAGGCTAGACGCACTCTTGCTGCAGCCCGGCTGGTCTGGAGCTGGGAACGGCAGCCCGCGGGGTGCCCGGGTCAGGGCTCAGCTCTAGCGGGTCTCTGGCGAGGCCAGGGGCGCAGCCCGCGAGGCGCCACTCAAGCCGTCCAGCTGCCGTGCAGTCCAGCGCTGACCTGAGCCCGGGAGGCAGCTGCGCTCCAAGATTTGCGCTCCTATTTGCGAGGTGTCTTCCTATGACAAATGCGAGAATAGCAAACATCCATAGAACTCGAATTCCAGAAACGGGAATTCTTTTTTCCAAGTTCACAGACCTTTAGTTAATCTTTTAAAGGAACTGAGGCGTTGTGTTGGACCAAAGCCAAAACGGTTTTACCATAGACCATGGAAAATAGCCTAAGGCTCTTTCAGAAGAATCTTGCAGTTCGAATGCAATTTTAGATTTCAGATTTCTCAAGGGAAGAGAAACTCTGCTGTTAGAATTTGGAAGGGAGGGTGGTGCATGCCTGTGTGTTTGTCAGCTGAGCAGAGCTGTATTTATCTTTCCAATTCAAATTGTGCCAGATTCTGGCTTTAAGAACAAACCATGGGAATATTTGAGAACATGGAATCATGCTGCTGTTCCATGAGCACAGCAAAATAGACAATAGTTGATATTGTATCATTGCAGGAGGAAAAGAATTACATATATTTTATTCTTTTGTGTGATTGTCATCCTTTGTGAGAGTGATGTATATTTTCATAAGGCAAGAAATTATTCAAATAAACCTTATTTAAATGTACAAGTCAGATTTTTAATATCATTTGAATTCCCTGAAGTTCCTCCTATTATTCTTAAGAACACTTTCTTAAAATACTTTCTTAAAATACTTAAAATCTATTCAGAAGGTTTCATTTGTCTAGGTGTCAGATATAGAAGAGTTTATAAGAAAATTCCAGTAAACCTCTGAAAAGACATTATTTTTTATAAGTTGCCATAGTTTAATAAAGAACTTTTATTTTTCACACTTTTTACTCAGAAATTAAAGTTCTGTGTTTCAGCCTGGAAATTCTGATGGTGGGAGATACAACTATTATAAAAGAGAATGAGTAAATATAGTAATTAGGTATGACAAAAATTTCATGCTGTCGATATCAGATTTCTTGTCAAATAATATTCCATGTTAAAATATTCTTTCTCTGGCTACATTTCATAATTTCTGTAGCAATCTGAGAAGATTCACACATATCATTACTTTTATAATGGATAAAATATATTGCATAAGAATGTACAGCACTCATAATAACACTTGTTGAGAAGTAGAGGGTTGTTAAACATATTTGCATTTCCATTGTAGGTCTGCTGACTGTGTTGTTCAGGAAAAAGGAAGGGAAAAGGTAAGTTTAAGGAGAGAAATCTTGCTTTTTTGTTTGTTTGTGTTTTCATTTTAAGAGCGTTCCTGTACCTTAGATTTTCGACTTAAATCTGATTGGACAAAATTTTCCTAATGTTTAAATTATCCCCTGGCTACCAGGAGGCACTTTAAAAAAACTACATATCCACCACCACCCCTCCCCCACCCCTCCTCCGCGCCTCCAGCGTTTGCAGTATTCATCATTTAGTTGTAAGAAAAAATTCTTCCTTCTTTGGAACAAAGATTCACAAACATGCTCATTTTGTGCAGACTATATATTAGGTATTGTATGTGTGTATGTTTATGTGGTAGATGGTGTGGGGTGGGGCTAGAGGGAGAGCAGGAGAAAGTTGACTACAGTCGCACCAAAATAAAATGAATAAATGAATGTGGAATGAATGAATGAATGCTAAAAGAGAATTTTTTTTTTTTAATTTGCTAATCAGTCTATCAGTAGCTACATAAAGTATTCATTATATTGGGCAATAATACAAGTGTCCATGCTATAGTGAAATAATATACTACTGTCAGTCAGGAGAATGCCATTCATTTATTAATTCATTCATCATCCAATTTGAGGCCTTTTACATCTTAGCAATCTACAGTTACTCAGGGTGTGAGCTTGAATTAATCCATCATAGAATATTCTTGGCATAGCACCTTGCATTACTCATCTTTATGCTTAGAGCAGAGCAGAGCACCTAGCAAAATATATGTTCAGTAAATACTTCTTGAATGAATAAAAGAAGGAACAACTAATCATTCTTAGCTATTCATTAATAGGAGTCTACCCTTTAAAATTATATACAAATTATGTACTTTCTTAAAATACTCAAATATTTTAGGGAATGAAAGAAGCATCCTCAGTTTTTTCTCCAGTGTTCAATGAATACTCAAGATGGCATTTATTTCATCTTCTTACTAAGGAGATGTGGTTTTATAATTTAATGCATTCAATATTTGATGTGCATGTATGTAAAATAAAAGTTTTAATAGCAGACTGCACAGTCGTGGAAGCAGATATACTTCTTTTTTCGTTTACATTGTTTAAATGTTTTGTCAATATATCTTGCAGTTTTAGTTTCATGTTGCTTGTGTGATAGCCTTTATCGATGAAGATATCCAAATGAAAATTTAAAGTGCTAAACTCTCTTTGTTGTCTATCTAGGTATCTCCTCCTCATTACATTTTGGGGCCATTTAAAACATCTATAATTTCAATGGTTCTCTATAAATGTATATATAAAGATATATATACACACATATGTATGTACACACAAATTTATAGTCATACTCTATCCTGAATTTTCCCACATTGCCAGGATGATTCATTTCTGTTATTTTAAAGCAAGGGAAGTTAAATTGCTTTTCTAAAATGATTGGTAATGAATATTTACTTTAGCATCCACTATGTGTAACATGCTTTATTAAACATTATTTCTAGAATGAAAAATAATTAAGACTTTTATCTCCATTCGAATATAATAGAGAGATCTAACCACATGGATTGGAGAAAAATCTGAATTTTACACTCAAAACTATGTTGTTTCTATTACCACAAATTGTGCTGCATCTTCTCTTTCTTCAAAAAATTTTGGACAGCAATTTTACACTAAGTAAGTAAGTATCATCCACAGTTCCATGATCCAAAAAGGCACAAAGCCACTGTAGAAGGGGCCATCTAATTTCTCTCTTGTTCTTGCTTAGGAAGTACAAGGAAAGGCTATCAGTAACAACTGACCTACCATAAAGTTAGAAGAAAAGGATTGATTCAAGAAAGGTAAGTCAAGGGAAGAACAACTAAGCAAGATTGCAGTTACAAGCAGCCTGTACACATTATAAATATAAATAGGATCATGAATAAGCTGAATTGAGCCAGGGGGTCATCAGAACTCAGGAAATTAGGCAAAAGCACCAGTCAAAGCTGTTTTGATTATAAGCTTGCTGACCTATCCAGAGTAGGTGCTGAGAGGCTATTGACTGGGAATATGATGAATAATATGATTCAGTAGGTCATGCGAGTCACTTTTGTACCAGGTGTTCTTTTTCACTGAGGCAATATCAATGTAAATTGTTGGCTAGGGTCTAAGAATGAATGAATACAATCCTGTCTTTGAATTAACTTATCCTTTAAAAGGATGTAGTTAGCTTCCAGAAAATAATTTGGTCAACATAGAATCACTTGTAGAAGTTGTGAAAAACTTATAACTTTTCTCATAGCACAAGGATGACTCTGTCATCCTGTTTGAAACTTGCTATATATAGAACTGAAGTTAAACTTACTTGTAATGAATGTATGTACACAGTAGTATTTGCCATTTGGAAATTTATTGAACTAAGACCTATAGGTCCCTCATAAATTAAAGATAACAGTTTTTACTATTAATTTAAATAAATGTATTTTTATAGTTTTAGTATAATTATTCAATTATAGATCTAGAAATAAGTAGATCAACATATATTAATAGGTAACAAAAGTGTTTTTTAAACTATGTGTATATCACAATCTCTGTGACAGTGTATTTATTGGAATTAATTTGCTTGCTGGTTTGTGTTTTCTGTAGGAAATTCTTGTTAAAAAAAAAAAAAAACTTAAAGTGGCCAGGCACACAGTGACTCATGCCTATAATCTCAACACTTTGGGAGGCCAAGGTGGGAGGATTACTTGAGGCCAAGAGTTTGACACCAGCCTGGGCAACATAGGCAGACCCCATCTCCACAAAAAAAATAGAAAGATTAGCCATATGTAGTGGCATGTACCTGTAGTCCTAGCTGCTTGGGAGGCTGAGATGAGAGGATTGCTTGAGTCCAGGTGTTCAAGGTTACAATGAGCTGTGATCACACTACTGCACTCCAGCCTGGGCAACAGAATGAGACTCTATTTCTAAGAAAAAAAAAAGTGTTTTTTTTTTTTTAAATGAGAGGAAGGGGTCCTTTTGCCTCTTACTGGTATGTTATGGGCAATTTAGTGCTTCATCAGGCAGTAGCATCAAAAGTCTAATATGTAGAGGTAAACATGTAATGCCATTGAGGTATGACATTAATTTAATTTGAAATGAAAAAACTTATTACTGGAAGTTATATTAATATCACTTCTACATTTATGTTTAAGGTATAATGTTTTCCTTGAACAATGAATTCATTGACTCATTCATAAGGCAAAATCTATACACAGTTTTTAAATTAATAAGCAAGTGAAATTTGTTTGTTTGTTTGTTTGTTTGTTTAAAAAAAAAAACACCAACAGCACTGCTAGTCCATCAGTGGTTGTCCTAATCAGAGATAATCTGGCATATCCCAAACGATTGAGGATTGGTCACAGAAAGATGTCATCATTCAGCATTGTATCTACACAGTCAACAGTACAGCTTGACAAACAGATTTAATGAGTGCCTACTATATGCACCTAGGTCATGAGATAGTAATCCTATTCTCAAGGCGCTTAAATTTGAACGTTGTATGAGCTAGGTGATATTTGTTACTAGAGTTTTGTTTGAATATTTTATTCTCTCATAAACATTTACTTAATACCTGCAGTGGTAAAATTACTCTGCCATGTATTGGGATGGATTCCAAAGTGAGTAAGAGAGAGTTTCTGCTTTTTGCTTGTAAATAAACAAGGTAGACGGCTAGGCATTATAATGCAATGAGAGCAGATTATGATATGTAGCATCAGACAACTGTAAACAGAATGTTAACAGGAGTTCTGAAGAGGAGATCATGTCCAGCTGAGTTGACCAGGACAGGTGACTTTTAAGTTTGGCCTAGACTGAGATAGGAATGAATAGAATTTTTATGGTAAGATTATGTGACTATACTATGTACCAGGTATATTGACTTGGAGAATAATATTAATCAGTGATTGTAAAGCATATATCTTGAAGTTCTTGTCTACATTTGCTTTTTCTTTCCTTATGTTATTTACTACACAAATTTTAAAAATACAATCTATTATCTTAACATAAGTTAATACATCTTGGAAGTAATGATAAAATTAAACTTAACTATAATCATTATTGGCTGATATTTGCACTGCACTTGGAACGAGTTAAAGATTTCATAAACTTTCTTAGGAGATTAATAAGGTCATGGGAGCCGATTGTAAAATTTAGTTTCCGTCTGAATAGATTAATTTAAAGTAGTCATGTAATTTTTTTTTAGGTTGATGACAAATGTCTTTTTATTCTAAGCAGGACCATAATATGGATTTAGAGCTCGATGAATATTATAACAAGACACTTGCCACAGAGAATAATACTGCTGCCACTCGGAATTCTGATTTCCCAGTCTGGGATGACTATAAAAGCAGTGTAGATGACTTACAGTATTTTCTGATTGGGCTCTATACATTTGTAAGTCTTCTTGGCTTTATGGGGAATTTACTTATTTTAATGGCTCTCATGAAAAAGCGTAATCAGAAGACTACGGTAAACTTCCTTATAGGAAATCTGGCCTTTTCTGATATCTTGGTTGTGCTGTTTTGCTCACCTTTCACACTGACATCTGTCTTGCTGGATCAGTGGATGTTTGGCAAAGTCATGTGCCATATTATGCCTTTTCTGCAATGTGTGTCAGTTTTGGTTTCAACTTTAATTTTAATATCAATTGCCATTGTCAGGTATCATATGATAAAACATCCCATCTCTAATAATTTAACAGCAAACCATGGCTACTTTCTGATAGCTACTGTCTGGACACTAGGTTTTGCCATCTGTTCTCCCCTTCCAGTGTTTCACAGTCTTGTGGAACTTCAAGAAACATTTGGTTCAGCGTTGCTGAGCAGCAGGTATTTATGTGTTGAGTCATGGCCATCTGATTCATACAGAATTGCCTTTACTATCTCTTTATTGCTAGTTCAGTATATTCTGCCCTTAGTTTGTCTTACTGTAAGTCATACAAGTGTCTGCAGAAGCATAAGTTGTGGATTGTCCAACAAAGAAAACAGACTTGAAGAAAATGAGATGATCAACTTAACTCTTCATCCATCCAGAAAGATTGGGCCTCAGGTGAAACTCTCTGGCAGCCATAAATGGAATTATTCATTCATCAAAAAACACAGAAGGAGATATAGCAAGAAGACAGCATGTGTGTTACCTGCTCCAGAAAGACCTTCTCAAGAGAACCACTCCAGAATACTTCCGGAAAACTTTGGCTCTGTAAGAAGTCAGCTCTCTTCATCCAGTAAGTTCATACCAGGGGTCCCCACTTGCTTTGAAATAAAACCTGAAGAAAATTCAGATGTTCATGAATTGAGAGTAAAACGTTCTGTTACAAGAATAAAAAAGAGATCTCGAAGTGTTTTCTACAGGCTGACCATACTGATATTAGTATTTGCTGTTAGTTGGATGCCACTACACCTTTTCCATGTGGTAACTGATTTTAATGACAATCTTATTTCAAATAGGCATTTCAAGTTAGTGTATTGCATTTGTCATTTGTTGGGCATGATGTCCTGTTGTCTTAATCCAATTCTGTATGGATTTCTTAATAATGGGATTAAAGCTGATTTAATGTCCCTTATACACTGTCTTCACATGTAATAATTCTCACTGTTTACCAAGGAAAGATCAAATGTGGGGTCATATAAAATATATTTATGATAACTATTTATGTATAATAAATAGAAATTTTGTTAACATGAAATTTAATTTATGTGAAAGATTTCTGGATTTGAATGTCAGTTCATAATATATGGAAGATAATTTTATGTGTTATAGTAGGATTAATTTATTTAGTTGTGTAGTCAGTGTCAATCCAATCTGTAATTTCATTTTAGAAAGTTGTATTATCTTCCACTTCCATGTTGTCTTATAAACAAATGAATTGTATTTTTTGTTGAAACTAAAAGTTATGTGTAACCAACTCAGTACTTTTGTCCAAAAATATAATAAGAAAAAATTTTTCTTGAGGAACTTTTAATTTCAAACTTGAAGAATATCTACCAGCTATCTATATTCATTTCTACTCCACAGGCTTCTTAATGTTCAGTTTGTGAAGTACAGAAAAAATTTAATATGCCTAGAAAATCATAACTAAATGACAACTCTATGCCCAAATTATGATTATAATCTTCAACATTAAGTACGGTTTTGAAAGTCCTGTAGGAAAATGCTATTGCCTATTGAGAATTGGTCAAATTGTCAATTTAACACCACTGTCCTAGTAATACACGAGTAATTTACCACATAAAGAATTTTAAATCCTTTCCAGACTCATTATACAACATTAAACACTACCAATAAAGTTGTTTTCATATACATCTTTTCTATTCTAAAATGTGAAGTCTAAATGGTAACTGTATTTCCAATTATTAAATAATTTTAAAGAATATTTTAAATGTGCACAGATAATTAATTTTTTGGCCAACATATAGAATGATTAACATCCTTTATACTATTTCAATACTGTAGTTTCATATGCTGTCTTATTAAATTGAGGTCAGTCTTTTCAATTGTTGAAACTTTGTGTTAGCCTAGTCTTTTAAAGAACCAAGTCTCTGAAAAACAATAGCATATTTGCATATATGATTCAGATGTGCATAATAACATTGATGTCTTCAGTTCCTATAACTGATTTAAACCTTTTCCGTATTGATTCCTGCTCATAATAAGGGAAAACAATGAAAGAAAACAAATACAAAAGCTCTAAGTTTGTAAGTAATAAGCCATGCTGGTAAGTATTTAATTAATTAAAAATCCAAAATGTCTATGGGGCGTTCTTTATGCCCTCCTTCTTCCCTGGATGATATGTACATACGGGAAATTGATGTGATTTCTTGCCATGCGGGAAATAGTGCTGGTCCACAAAATATCCTCTACTGGTTCCTGTTGAACTCCACCAGTTGAGGCACAATAATCTTGCCTTGTCTCTGTGTTACATCAGGCTCTGATGTACAATGTATGCTCTGTTCTCAACAAGGTTAAGGCCTGAGAGTCCAGCTCCAGAATCCCCAACCCCGGCTGACATGGTAGGATTGATACTCTCATTGACTTAAACTGTCATTACTTGAGTGTCAGCCACATCCTCTGTTTTGTTCAAAGGTTAGGCTGTCTACTCTGTGGAGTCTTGCTATGCAGTCAATGACATTGCCCCTTGCCAAACGTGGAAACTATTGGAGAACTTTACATTCATCACTGGAACTCTGCAGGAACTTATGAAACACTGCTCCTCACACAGATAACAAAGAACGGAGGCAACTTGGGCTTACTGAGGCCTTCTCTCTACTCAGATGTGATAAGCTGCCCTATCAGCTCTCTTGTGTCCACTCCACGTTGGTACAATAGCACTCTGCTTCTCAGTCCTTCTTTAGACTTTCAGATATAGATCTGGTCACAAGCCCCCTCTGCTTTTAGCTTCCCTCGAATCTTTCTGGTGCTATGTGAGTGCCTTTCCCAGGTTTTTATATTATAGCAGATGGAAAAGATGAAAAAACTTGGTTCACCTTTGCTTTTCTCTGTTTTCCTCTTTACTTTTTATTCTAAGGGATTCTCCTTTTTTCTGCCTAGTAAGAATGTTCCTCACTAATATCATCCCTTTTCTCTGCACTGTGACATAGTAGAGCTATGTTAATCAAAGTTTGCTTTTGGAAGGGAAGATTTTATGATTAAAACTTTTTTCTTCTCTCAGTCTCACCATGGACAAAAGAAGAAGGGGAAGGGGAGTAATCTGGAGACTAATCTCATTTAAAAGCAATTGGTATTTGCACTTTCACTAGCACAATTAATTTCAAGATTTGATGTTAGTGGCTGAAGGGAGAAAAATCTCACTGATAAGGGCTAATATAAATGCATAGGGAGGTGTTTTATCCTGTTAGAAAAACTTACATTAGCAAGTACACAATAACTGTCAAACTTCACAGGTTTTATGGCTGTTGATAGATGAGTTTAGTTAAGCTGGATAAACTAATTTGGGGCTCTTAAACTATTGAACTCGAAGCAAGAAATTTTTCTTTCCTAAACAGAAATAACTGAATGTTCTTAATAATTGAAAGTTGAGAACTGTGGATGGGTTGGTGGACAGAAGTCATTAAGATTTGGATTAATGGTCTTAGAAGATTATTATGAATAATGATTTATTTTATAGACACTTGCTTAGTGAGTTAAACAATTTATGTTCACTCAAGTCTCCATTGCTCAAAGGCTGATTATCTTTTTCCTATTCTCTCCTGGTGTCTGACTTGATTACTTGTTCAATAGCTTCTTCACAAAAGCATGGCTAGGGGAAATGAGATGAAATTATAAACAGTCACCCTCTTTACTTTTTTGCAATTATTTAGTAATATTTAATTCAGGAAGTGATATTAAATTGGGCATTAGTGGTTATTTAAATTATTCCTGACCAGACATGGTGGCTCACACCTATAATCCCAGCATTTTAGGAGGCCAGCGTGGGAGAATTGCTTGAGCCCAGGAGTTCAAGACTAGCCTGGGCAACATTGGGAATCTTGTCTCTACAAACATTTTAAAAGTTAACTGGGTGTGGTGGCTCATGCCTGTAGTCCTAGCTGCTCAGGAGGCTTAGTTGGAAAGATCGCTTGAGCCCAGGAGTTGGAGGCTGCAGTGAGCCATCATCATGCCACCGTACTCCAACTCGGGGAGCAAAACAAGACCCTGTCTCCAATAATATATATACGTGTGTGTGTGTGTGTGTGTGTGTGTGTGTGTGTGTGTATCCCTGCCAGCTATGTTGCCCATTACTGTGAATAATAAAACACTAGATTAAAAAAATAAAAAGCTGGCAAAAGCACAAAAAGCAATTCAATTAAATGATGAAGAAATATATATGAGGATTATTTTAACCAACAGATATCTATTGAATATCTAGTGTGTACTAGGGATTCTTTTACATAACAGACCAAAAAGATCCCTACTCATTTGATGTTGGCCTTCTGGAAGGCGGGGAGTCAGTGGCAGGAGGTGAACAAGCAATAGCAATAAGAACAATAAAATGAGATATATAGTAATGATACACTATATAGATACATGTATTGTTTGCAAAGGCTCCCAAAACAAAGCACAGCAACATGGGTGACTTAAAACAACAGATGTTTATTGTCTCACAGTTTTAGAGACTAGAAGCCTGAAATCAGTGTGTCTGCGGGACCATGCTCCATCCGAAACCTGAAGGAGAACCCTTCCTTGCCCCTTTCTGGCTTCTGTGGCTAGCTGGCAATCTTTGGTGTTCCTTGCAGCTGCATAACTCCAACCTCTGCCTTGTCATATGATGTTCTCCCTGTGTCTCTGTGTTCCAGTCTCTCTCTTCTTATGAAGACACCAGTCATATTGGATTGCCCCCCAACCCATCCACACTTTAGTAGAACATCATCTTAGTTGAAATACTTACATCTACCATGTCTTTATTTTCAAATAAGGTCACATTCTGAGGTATTGGAGACTACTATTTCAGTATGTTTTTAGGCAGGAGGACAATTCAACCCAATGACAGTGTATTAGTAGTAATGATTAGAACCTTAATACAATACAGAGAAGGGTCAGAAGTCATGTGCTTGTGGCATGAGGGAAAAAAGAGATGGATGCAATTTCAAATGGGATGGTTGCATACTTTCATTGAGAAGATGACTTTTGTGCAAAGACGTGAAAGGGGTGAGGAAGTGAGCTGTATGACTATTGGGGAAAAGAGGACTGCAGGCAGGAGGTAAAGCCAGCGCAAAGACTTTGAAGCAGGAGCACACTTTGAGTGTCAAATGAACAGGAAGGATTCACTGTAGCAGAAGTGCAACAGACAGAAATGAAACAAGGAGCCGATTCAAGGACAGATGTTACAGGTCCTTGTAGGTATTTGTAAGGATGCTGAATTTCACTTTTGGTGAAATGAGGAGTTATTGTGGATATTGATCAGAGAGAAGACATAATCTGACTTACACTAAAAAGATAGCTCTAGTTATGGAAATAGACTGTGTTCCTCTGACTTCATTTGTGATATTCACCACCATGGATGCTTAATGCTGGTTAGTTCACGGGGGGTTGCTAAAATGGTGACGTTTTAATTCTATTATTTCTTTCACATCTATTAGATTAAATACATGAATGAAAAGATACATTCTTGTATCTATTATTTGGTTATGCAATGGTACAGTTCTTTTAGGAAAGACGGAATAAAAGTTTGATACTATCTCTTTATTTACTAATTGTTAGAAAGTGATCAACTCATGGGTGTAAACACATTTCATTGGCTTTAATGCATTGCCTTTATTAGCATTATTGAAGCTCAAATAGTTCCAACTTTGGCTGGTAGGAGCCCCTTCAAGTTACCTCCAGGTCATTACATTTTTTTGGTTCAGTATTTATAATGTTTACCTGTGGAACAGTCGGATACAGTAGAAGCTACTTAATCATGACAGAAGAAGGAGTCCATTATGTGCATTCTAAACCATAAATGATAATGGGAAAATTTGAAAGAACGAGAGTTTCTCAACTATGGGATTTTAGGTTTCTCTCTTTTTCTCTCAATAGGTTTCCTAAAGGGGTTGAACAGAGCTAGTCAGCATAATATTGAACCTGGATAATCCTGAACACTTTTAGTAATTTTATTATACTCCATATAATTTGCTTTAAAGTCAGGCTAATGCAACAGATGCAGTTCAATGTAAATTAGACACGTTCTCAAAAGTGTTAAAAGCTAGGACTGTTTAGTAGTGGATAATAACTTTTACAGGTGAGATGGTGGCCAGTCTGGCACTAGCTACTCTCAAATTCACTGTAGAAGTGTTTGTGAGGGTGGTGATAGAAAGGATGACAAGATCAATATTACAATTATATTCTTTTACATTTTCCGTGAAAATTCTTGTTCCTAGTATTACATCCTAAATACAGGTTTATAATCCTTTATAAATCATTACTGATCTCGCCTGAACTCATAAGAAGCTAATTATGGTCTTTATTTATCCCACTTGGCAGGTATTGTCATGCATTTTGCTATAGAAACATTAATATTTTTGATTACTGACAGCTACCGCAGACCATACTGGGGGTAGTTAATAATATGTAGCATATATATCCATATTATATTTATATCCAATATGAAGTTATATTAGTATTTTTCTAAATATGCCTCATCTCAGAATTTTAGATACAGGGTTATGGATATACAATCTATATATCTACTGCTTACTTAATCCCCATCAACTACACTTTAGTAATTACTTTCTTTGGACTTTTTTATTCCTTATGTATGTAGGTAGGTATGTATTTTTAAAAAGTGTCAGTAGATCTGTCATATAAGTCTAAATTTTCTAGTTCCAAAGTTCATACCATTTTCTTAGATGCTAGCTTGGAAAACCTTCCATCTAAATTCCCTAATCCTTGAGATAAGAGGTCTAGAAGAGCAACAATTTTTGGCAGGCATGGCAACTCTGATTAGTCTTGGGTGCTTGGATACCAGGTAGCAGGGACTGTAGAGGCCTCTGTGGTCTCTGCAGGTGGAGGTGATATGAATGATGTTCAGTGCCTCCCTGAAATGATGTTCTTTGCCTCTCTGGAGGCAAAGAAGCAAAATCAGAGCAGCACTGGTGTGGACCTTGCTTCAGCCCATATTCCCATCTAATCCAGGAACAGTATCTAGTCTTCCTCTTTTCAGCAAGTGAATTGAAGCCTAACAATTAGAAAACATTATAATGATTATTGGTATGATACAAATATGAAGTGTTATTTTATCATCATCGCTGTTGTTGTCATCACTGTCATCATCAACAATGGAAGCTTATTATTTGCCAGACACACTGAAGGCACTTTATGTGAGTGATCTCATTTGCACCCCTGCCTTCAAGGGCAGTGTCATTGGTGCTGATGTGGGTCAGTGTTTCCTTAGTGTGTTCTTCAGAACTTCGGGTAGCCCATGGAAGTATTTTCGGCCATTAAAGTCACTAAAGGCACCAATAGGTGCTATTTAAATATCCACTAAAATAATATTTATTTAATCTCCCTTCTTTTAACAGAACAGTTTTGAGAGTTCCCATGTGCACATTGAGTGGAAGTTAGGATGGTTAATATAGCCTAGAGAGCCTGCTGGTGACACAGTAACTCAGCTGATAAAGCACTTGGCAGAATGCTGTAAACCACAGTGGTACTTTTGACCATTATACAGTTGGTAATTATTTTAAGACTTAGGCTTAGGTTGTTTAACGTGGACCTCTGTTGAATAGGAAACACCGGGAACTTATTATGAAACTATATTAACTTATTAAACTATAAGTTAATAAAGAGGATGATTGTGTTGACAAATCTGCAAATCTGTCTCAAGATGCTGTACAACAGCTTTAGAAATTCCATTATCTAATTTAAATGTTTATATAGCATATTAAGATACTTCTATACCTAAAAAAAATCGTTAAATGAGAAAATAATTGGGCCTATTTGGTATTTGATTTATTGGGAAAAAAAGATTATCCAAATCCACAGTAAAACTTTGAAGAGAAGCACTAAACTGCTAAAATATTGAATCATTTAGAATCGAAATGCAAAAATATTATAAAGTTGAATTTATGAAGTACAAAATGAAACAACCACAAATGTCAGATTGTGAAAGTAGGTTTTTGAGGGTGTTTTTTTTGGTATATTATTAACTTCATCAATACTTAGGTTCATCAGAATCTATAGTTTAAAATACATCTACCATCAAAAGATACTATTTTTATTTGGGAATTTGTGAAGTTATTTCAATTTATTTTAAAGTAACAAGTATCATGTGTATGTGCAAAAAAAATATCAAAATCAAAATCTCTCTCTCTCCCTACAGATATAGTGAATATTGTTAAAGGTAAATGAAAATAAGATCTTTCCCCCTAAAATTAAAAAAAAAAGAGAATAAAGAGAATATATGAAACAGCAGCTTGGGCAGTCTCTATAGACACCTTTGTTGTATGTTTGTACATAGTGTAGAGCCAAGAGTTTGGTGGCAATTCAGGAGAGAGAAAAGAAATAGGCAAAAGGGGTTCACTCTGATCTTGGACTTTATAATTATTTGTTCTTGGTCTTTGTTCAAGTCTGCTGACAGCCTTCCCACACTCAATGCTAACCAATTTGCAGTCCTCTTCTCCAATTAGCCGGTCTCACCTCTCTTTTTTCCTAGAGTTAACCAAGCATCTTTCACTGAATTTGTTTTTCTATCACTTTTTGTGCACATTTTCCTTTTTTTCTATTGTGTATCCTGATTAAAATGGTGACAGATTATCTCCTACCCTAACTTTAATGATTTTTTTTTAAAGGACAGTTTGGTTCTTATTAGAGTTTTCTTTTTTGACTTATTAGAACATGATGGTGGAAAGATTTGTTTCTTGTTTGAACCTAACTCTGTTATCGTAACAGGTCTCTGTCAGAAGCTTTGCCACTTTTCAGATCACTGTATTTGTCTTCCCGGGGTTTAGCCAGCAGATGCCTGAATTTAGATTCTTCTTTCAATTCCTGAGTACTTTAAGTTATATATGTCCACTTTTTCTGCCTCTGTTTTACCAAAACCCAAGTTTTTTTGTTTCTTGTCCTCCCACAAGACAGACAATTTCAGATGCTTATATGTAGCTGTAATTTTCTAATCCTGACATGTAATCAAAAGAAATAGAAATGGGAGAGGGAGGGATGTCACAGGTAATTCAACAAAAATATTTAGCTGACTTTGCTATGCCTTTTTCACTTTGGAAAATTTACTTTTTTTGTTATCATATTCACTTAAGTTCTTGATAAAACAGGTGTTTACTACCCTGAATACACACTATTCCAGGATTATAGTGATAAGTGGCAAAGAAATGGTTTCCTAATCACTTAGGTGGGTGATGAAGGGTTTATGGTGGTCAATAAAATAAACTGGTATTTTCACTGTATCAATTTCAGGTGGCCACAGAAAGCTTTGAAGTGCCTGATTTTAAAAAGTCATTTCCATTATTCTCATTGTACTCTTATTCCAGCAACCAGGTGAAGATCTATTTTTTTTTTTTTTTTTTTTTTTTTTTTTTTGAGACGGAGTCTCGCGCTGTGTCACCCAGGCTGGAGTGCAGTGGCGCGATCTCGGCTCACTGCAAGCTCCGCCTCCCAGGTTCACGCCATTCTCCTGCCTCAGCCTCCCGAGTAGCTGGGACTACAGGCGCCCGCCACCACGCCCGGCTAGTTTTTTTTTGTATTTTTAGTAGAGACGGGGTTTCACCATGTTAGCCAGGATGGTCTCGATCTCCTGACCTCATGATCCACCCGCCTCGGCCTCCCAAAGTGCTGGGATTACAGGCTTGAGCCACCGCGCCCGGCCGAAGATCTATTTTTTATAACAGCTTTATTGAGACATAAGTAATATACTGTAAAATTCACACTTTTAAAGTGGTTAATATATAGTCACAGAGTTTTGCAATTAATACCCCTCTCTGACTTCAGGTCATTTTCATCACCCCAAATGTCCCTGTGCCCATTGGCAGCCACTCCTCATTTTCTCCCTCTCCCTTCCCCTGGCAACCACTAATCTAGTTGCTATTTCTATGAATTTTTATTTTGTGGACATTTTATATAAATGGAGTCATATAATATGTAGATTTTTATGATTGGTTTCATTCAATAGTATATATTCAAGTTTAATTCATGTGGTAAAATGAATAGTACTTCATTCATTTTTATTGTCACTTACTATTTTATTGCATTGATGCACCACATTTTATCCATTTTCTGCTGATGGACATTTGGGTCATTGGCATGAAGTGGTACCATCTGTAGTTTTGATTTGCATTAAAACTTTTTTTTTTTTTTTTTTTGAGACAAGGTCTCACTCTGTCACCCAGGCTGGAGTGCAGTGGTGCAATCTCAACTCACTGCAACCTCCGCCTCCCAGGTTCAAACGACTCTCATGCCTCAGTCTCCTGAGTAGCTTGGATTACAGGTGTGTGCCACCAGGCCAGGTTCTTTTTTTTTGTTTTTTGGGTTTTTTTTTTTGTATTTTTAGTAGAGATGGGGTTTCACCATGTTGGCCAGGCTGGTCTTGAACTCCTGACTTCAAATGATCCCTTACGCTTCAGCCTCCCAAAATGCTGAGATTACAGGCATGAGCCACCACACCCGGACTGATTTGCATTTCTCTAATGACCTGTGATGTTGAACATCTCTTCATATGCCTATCAGACATTTGCATATCTGCTTTAGAGAAATGTCCATTTATCTTTCCATCGTTGAGTTGTAAGAGTTCTTTCCATATTCTGGATAAAAGTCCTCATCAGACAGAGGATTTGCCAGTGCTCTCTCTCATCCTGTAGGTTGTCCTCACTTTCTCAACGGTATTCTTCAAAGCTCAAAATTTTCTAATTTTGATGAAGTACAGTTTAGCTAGTTTCTTTAGCTAGTTTCTCTTTGCACTTGGGCTTTGGGTATCATGTCTAAGATGCCATTGCCTAACCCAAAGTCACAAATTTATTTCTAAGTTTTTTTCTAGAATTTTAGTAGTTTTAGGTCTTACATTTCTGTCTATGATTCAATTTGAGATACTTTTTGTGTATTGTTTGGCAGAGGTCCAGCTTCATTATCTTGCATGTTGCTATACAGTTGTCTCAACAACATTTTTTAAAAAGACTTCTTTCCCTATGGAATTCTCTTGGTACTGCTGTCAAATATTAATTAATTATCAATGTAAGGATTTATTTCTGGACTTGGAATTCTACTCCATTGATCAGCATTTCTACCCTATGTCAGTACCACACCATCTTGATTACTGTAGCTTTGTAGTTAAATTTTGAAACCAGGAAATAAGTCATACAACTTTGTGCTGTTTCAAGATTGTTTTGGGTACTTCTATTTGCATATCAATTTCTTGCTCTCTTCTCTCATTCTGGAACTCCTATTATGCCTATATTGATCTCATAGTAAAATGAGTTTGTTTTTGAAAATTCTCTATATTTTAATATATTTGTTATTTTCCCAAGGTCATTTTTATCTTACTATGAAACGATAATATTCTTTAATTCTAATGCTTTTAAGTATTGTCACTTTTAAAGTCTTTTGAATATTTCCTTTGATTTGTGTGTTAGATAAGCTAGGTGTTACAGAAGCATATCATTTTCTCTTTTCTGGTAATCGCAAATAATTGTCATAATCATTTCCTGCTCAAGCCCAACTTGCTGGTAAGATGACAACAACAAAAGTAGCAAACTAAATAATAGGCTCTCAACTGTGGGTAACTTGTGTAGAATTCTTTTCTTTTACTAGGAAAATTAGCCTCTGCTTTTCCCGTACCACAGGAAGCTGTGGTATGGGTAAACACCAGCAACTACTACATCATAAAACAGATGAAGTAACAGGAACTTCCCTGAACTGACCGGAGAACCCGTGAAAATTCTCCAGGACCCAGAAATACATATTTAGATTTACTTTTTTGTTGTTGTTATTGTTGTTCCTGTTTTAACTCCAACTTTCTTTTATGTTTTTTCTACTACCCATGGTAGAAATAGTGCTTCCTATTTCAATGCTAAAATGTACATGTATAGATCCACTATTTCAAGGTGATGCCATTAAATATAGGGAGTAGCAGAAATCACCAAAGCCAGTTTACTTCCCTCTAAGTATGAACAAACCATATATTCAAAGAGATGCATGTATATTTTCAGTATTCTGTAGAAACCAGTTGGAACTGTTACACTGACACCACTTATTCTTTACTCTCCTTGTAATTTTTTTAGTGCTAATCTTTTCCTCTAAGATCAGGTTAATATTTGTAAAATGCTATTTGAACATACTTATATATTATATATTATAGTGTCAGTTTTCATTCATGTCACTTTACTCCCTAATATTAGGAATTTCTGATTTCACAGTCTTTCCTTACAAAAGAGTTTGTTTCAAGTGATTTTTACATTCGTTTAGGTGTTTTGATTATTTAGACATAAGTATGTAATTCTAACAAAAATCAATTTTCATTTCAACAGAAGGTTTAAAGAAAACTTTTCTTCTTATAGTAATCTGTGGATATAAAGGAAAATATGTAAAGTCTAACCATATAAAACTGCCATTAATCAATCATTTTAACCTACAAAAAATGATCATAAGCTTCAACCTATAAATAAAAGCCTGGAAGGTGTCCAACACTGGTAAGTTGTAGAGGCTTAAGACTATTCTGGGAAGGAGATTTATTTTCTTCTACTTCTTTATATTTGTATAATGTTTCATTTATGTTTATTGGTTATAAAAAAACTTAAGCTATATTAAAATACTATAGCATTCACTTTAAGAATATGTGTGACAAGAGGGAGCTATGGAATCTCTTGAGAGCATTCCACTAAAATGTAATCCCCATGAAGGCAGAGACTTGTCTAAATTATTCATCAGTATATCCTCAGTGTCTATTCTGGTGCTTGGCTAAGCGAGTGATAAATAATTAAGTGTTGTAAGACCAAATCTATGAAGAGACATATAACAAGCTTTCTCAAGAATTAAATACATTTTTAGAATCAAGAGGTTTCATGAAGCACTGGGGTCTCAGTCATAAGACATTATGAATCTTCAGTGTTGGGTTCTGCCACTGAGGTGATTTAATTATTGTCCATGTATCTGCTTTTCTTCTGAGTAACTATCAGCTCTTTATTAATTTGGTTTCCTCTATATATTATTCTCTCCTGTTTCCCTATTTTCTCCACTTGCTATGACACTCCTCCCTTCTCAACATCAATTTTTCTCAGGATCCTAAATTTAATATCTGGCATTTCTTAATTGCACCCCCTTTACTTTGCTTATATTGCTAACTGCTTCATTTTGTCACAATTGGGACTAAGCATAGTACCTGCCTAGATAAATGGTATTTTTAGATGCTGTGGGAAGTACAAATGGTCACACACAAGAATGATGTATCAGACAGTTTTTATGGCCATTGGTCTAGAGATAGGAAGTCCAAAGTGTAAATCCAGGGATGAAGAGAGAAAAAGCTGCCTAGTGGAAAAGTCCCTGTGGCAAGGAAGAAACTTTGGAATAATGATTACACTGCATGGTATTTAGTTTTCTACTGGTAACTATGCTGTGCTATAATGTTGCACTCCTCCTCAATATCACCTATCCCATTTTCTCCAGAAAATCTACAATACTTAATAGTCTTGCTTAAGTGGCTGTTTTAGGGGATGAATGAAGTGGGATGGAGAAGGGGTAGCAACTAGAGGAGCCCAGAAAAACGGTGAGAAGACAGACAAACCTGGGAAGCAATCCTCAGCACATCTTCACTTAGGAGCAGATGTGATGTGCGGGAGAAACACTTCCCCCCACCTGTGAGATGAGAGTGGGCCTTGAAAGAGTTACACTTAGGATTTAGTGCTCCCTGTGTTTATTATCTCTGAAGGTGACACAATTGTACTCACTCCTATGTCCTATTTTGCTTCCACTTGCCCAATTCCTTCTCATTCCTGATGTTCTCATTGGGGAAAATAAAAATAAAATTTTCTGCCAGTCCACTGAATTCTCTCCACAAAGGTAGAAAATAAGCAATTTCATTATTAGATAAACTTTAAACCACATTGTAACGCACATCACAGGCAATTTGCTAAAGCAATTGTAAGAACAGAAAGAAGTCACCATTTATAAAAATAGGCAGATGCTGCCGGGCGCAGGGGCTCACGCCTGTAATCCCAGCACTTTGGAAGGCTGAGGCGGGCAGATCACGAGGTCAGGAGATCAGAGCATCCTGGCTAACACGGTGAAACCCCGTCTCTACTAAAAATACAAAAAATTAGCCTGGTGTGGTGGTAGGCGCCTGTAGTCCAAGCTACATGGGAGGCTGAGGCAGAAGAATGGCATGAACCCGGGAGGCGGAGCTTGCAGTGAGCCAAGATCGCGGCCACTGCACTCCAGCCTGGGCAACAGAGTGAGACTCCGTCTCAGAGACGGGTGGATCACGAGGTCAGGAGATCGAGACCATCCTGGCTAACCCGGTGAAACCCCGCCTCTACTAAAAAAAAATACAAAAAACTAGCCGGGCGAGGTGGCGGGCGCCTGTAGTCCCAGCTACTCCGGAGGCTGAGGCAGGAGAATGGCGTAAACCTGGGAGGCGGAGCTTGCAGTGAGCTGAGATCCGGCCACTGCACTCCAACCTGGGCGACAGAGCGAGACTCCGTCTCAAAAAAAAAAAAAAAAAAAAAAAAAAAAAGGGGCAGATGCAACCCATTGCATGTATGTTCTCAAGACAAAGGACAACTTGCCCACTGGTAAGAGGACTTGACAGAACCATTTGCTCTACATAGTTTATCCTAAATTTGCTTGGTACTGTGTGGACATCTGTGTTGGCTGATTGTCTTTGTCCAAAATGTCTTATTCTGCTATGCTATGCTATGCTATGCTATGCTATGCTATGCTATGCTATGCTATGCTATGCTATGCTATGCTATGCTATGCTATGCTAGTAATTACGACTGAGAGCCAGGAACCTAGTTAAACTCCTATAGACAGAAATATAGGGGTACCATCTTCCCTATGTGTACAATTCAAAGACAGGGGTCCAAGTTTCTTCAGGAAAAACACTGGAGTAATAAAACTGTTAGGATGCTTTTAGCTTTTTGGAAGATTTACATCCAAATAAAAAAGACAGAGAAAGAATTTGCAATTACTTGTTTTTAAAGAAAATGATGTAAGAGAAAAGAAGGGATATCTTTCTTTTTGGCACCGAAAAAATCATGTTTGTTGTTGTTTTTGTTTTTAGATTTGTTTTCTCCCTTACACTGTACAACATTGGTTTACAGAAGGAAGCAATTTTGCTCCCTAGGGGTGACTTGACAGTGTTGGGAGATATTTTTGGTTGTCATAACTGGGAGACGGGAGGCTACCAGCATCTAGTGTGTAGAGGTCAGGGATGCTGTTAACACATCTTACAGTGCATAGGACAGTCCCTTGCAACAAAGAAATATCCAATCCAATATGTCAACAGTGCTAGGATATACTGATATAACTCTTTCAAGGGCCACTAGCATCTCATATGTGAGAGGAACTATTTCTCCCCCACATCACATCTGCTCCTAAGTGAATATGTGCTGAGGATTGCCTCCCAACATGGTCTGTTTTCTGACCATTGTTCTGGGCTCCCCTAGCCGCTACACTCTCTCCATTCCACTTCATTCATCCCCCAAAACAGCAAATACACTTATATTTTTGTTCCAGTCTAATTATTAACAGCACCCACTTTATATATATTTATATATGTTTGCTGTACAAAATATATATATATTTGCTGTCCCAATGTAATTATTTTATATATATGTACTATATATATAATATAGTATAGTCATCTTGTCTATAAGCCAATTGCCAATAATTTTACTGTCAAGAATTATCCTCAGAACACTTATGCCATTAACAGAGCCTCTCAGAATGTTCTGGTGAACATTTAAAAAGTTACTTTCTGCAGGAGGATGGGAATGCCCTGACTTGGAGTGCTCGTGATTTATATAATATACATACTTCCAACATGGTCAATTTCAGGCTGTCATTTAAAGTTCAGAGGATTTGAAAACAGGGCTAGTGGTGGCTCTGTTTAAAGATCTCAGAGACCCATTTTCTGCTTTGTTGTTCTGCCATCTCGAGGTGTGGCATTGAGCCTTCGTCTCATGAGCAAAGATGACAACTAGAACTATAGTCATCACTGGGGCAAAGAGCATGAGCCAGATAGCTTTTAAAGAAGACTGACCCATAAGACTTTTACTTAGGTTTTGTGGTACGTTAGATTGTTGGGCAGCAAATATTCATTACCCATCTCTCTTCATGGGAGGAGTTTATTCCCTTTTCTATTGATGTTGTGCTTGGCCATGTGATATGGTTTGGCTGTGTCCCCACCCAAATCTCGTCTTGAATTGTAATCTCCATAGTCTCCACGTGTCAAGGGAGGCACACAGTGGAAGGTGATCGGATCATAGTGTGGTTTCCCCCATGCTGTTCTCATGATAGTGAGTGAGGTCTCACGAGATCTGGTGGTTTTATAAAGCAGTTTTCCCTGCTCTGGCATGCTTCTCCTCTCTCCTGCCGCCTTGTGAAGAGGTGCCTTCTGCCATGATTATAAGTTTCTTAAGGCCTCCCCAGGCATGCAGAATTGTGAGTCAGTTAAACCTCTTTTCTTTATAAATTACCCAGTCTTGGGCAGTTCTTTACTGCAGTGCTGAAATGTACTAATACACCATGTAACTTGCTTTGGCTTCATAGCAGACAGAAAATATTTCTCTCCTCCTTGACTTTAGATTTGACCATATGACTTGCTTTGGCCAGTGAAATATTAGTGAATGTAATATGAACAGAAGCTTGAACAGTGCCTGTGTAATTGGGTTTGTTCTCTGTCTTTTGTCATGAGAAGAACATGCCTTAGAGAACTGCTGGTTCAGGATAAGAGACACAGGCAGCTGACCTGAACCCTATCCATAGCTTATAGCCAGGCCCGGAAGTTCTAAATCAGTTCTATATTAGTTGAATTCCAGGAGACTTCACAGATATGTGAGTAAGAAATGTATGCTTATACTTGTAACCATGGAATTTTAGAGGAGCTTGTTACACAACACTGTTTTGGCAATACCTGACTAATCCTGTTTGCCACATTCAGTCTAATGATTACTCCTATCTACTAGAGAGGCTGTTAAGTGGAAACTTTTCTCTGTCATACACTCTTAACAAAAAAATCAGAGTTTTAAAAAATTACTAAAGGAGGAGGGTAATGGATATTTAGGGCAACTAACGATGTCTATTACAATTTTAGACTTTGCCTTTTTAGTAAGCATCTATCCTCCTCATTATTGAGATTCGCAAAGTGGTCAGAACAGTCTTTTATAGGAGCAAGTGTGTCTGTCTTCCTTGGTATTTTTAATTCCTGAGTAATCTGTTTATTGTCACAATCATGTTTGAAACATCTCTTTAAACTGCTAGTTCCTGGGTTATTCATTTAGTCAAATGATAGAAATAAAATCATTGGATTTAACATTGTTTCCAAAGGGACCTCTTAAATCTGCCAGCTTAGAGACAGGAAGAGGCTGCAAACAAGAATGACACACAAGCTGGCATTTGACTCATGGTGCTTGGTTTAATTGTAAGTGTGTATGTGGCAACTGGAGAACACAATAAAGTCATTATACTTTTTTATTGCAGCTCTCTACCAAAGCAGGGAACTGGGGAAATCTGGTTTAGAGTAGACAAAATAAATACAAACTGTACAACCTACCTCCTTGCTCCAGCAGATCCCCAGGTCACCTGCAATAAGCTGTATACTTTCACAACCCACCTTGGATGGACTTCCCTAATGCTAATCCCGTTGAAGAATGGACTGAGAAGAAAACAGTGAAATGGAAAATGTGGAATTCAGAAGTGGAGTTGGAGTAAGAGGAGAAGATTGGGGTCAGTAGTCTGATTATGACAACTAGAAAGCTGAACTCCTGATCAGACAAAGGGCATAAAATAGATTAAAGATTGCAGTTAGTTCGGCAAAAAAATGAGACTATATCTTACAAAAAAAAATTTAAAAACTAGTCATGCACAGTGGAGCTTACCTGTAGTCCTAGCTACTTGGAGGCTGAGACAGGAGGCTCACTTAAGTCCAGGAATTCAAGGCTGCAGTAAGCTCTGATCACCCCACTGCACTATAGGCTAAACAAAAGAGAGAGATCTCATCTTTAAAAAATAGATAAATAAGCAAATAAATTTTAAAAATTAAAAAAAAATGTCAGCTGCCCAAAGAAGCTAAGCTTTCTTACTCTAAGAGACCTGAAATATGCCAGCACCAAAATCACTTAGTTTATCTAGTTACATAATCCATTTTTAAATTTAGTACACTATGTTTTCCTAATTATCCTTTATTATCAAGAATTTTCTATGGGAAAATCCTCAATAAAACACTGGCAAACTGAATCCAGCAGCACATCAAAACGCTTATCCACCACGATCAAGTCAACTTCATCCCTGGGATGCAAGCCTGGTTCAACATACGCAAATCAATAAACGTAATCCATCACGTAAACAGAACCAATGACAAAACCCACATGATTATCTCAATAGATGCAGAAAAGACCTTTGACAAAATTCAACATCCCTTCTTGCTAAAAATTTTCAATAAACTAGGCATTGATGGAATGTATCTCAAAATAATAAGAGCCATTTATGACATACTGAATGGGCAAAAACTGGAAGCATTTCCTCTGAAAACCAGTACAAGACAAGGATGCCCTCTCTCACCACTCGTATTCAACATAGTATTGGAAGTTCTTGCCAGGGCAATCAAGCAAGAGAAAGAAATAAAGGGTATTCAGTTAGGAAAAGAGGAAGTCAAATTGTCTCTGTTTGCAGATGACATTATTGTATATTTAGAAAACCCCATAATCTCAGCCCAAAATCTTCTTAAGCTGATAAGCAACTTCAGCAGTCTCAGCATACAAAATCAATGTACAAAAATCACAAGCATTCCTATACACCAATAACAGAAACACAGAGCCAAATCATGAGTGAACTCCCATTCACAATTGTTACAAAGAGAATAAAATACCTAGGAATACAACTTACAAAGGATGTGAAGGACCTCTTCAAGGAGAACTACAAACCATTGCTCAAGGAAATCAGAGAGGACACAAACAAATGGAAAAACATTCCATGCTCATGGATGGGAAGAATCAATATTGTGAAAATGGCCATATTGCCCAAAGTAATGTATAGATTCAATGCTATCTCCATCAAGCTACCATTGACTTTCTTCACAGAATTGGAAAAAACTACTTTAAATTTCATATGGAACCAAAAAAGAGCCCTCATAGCCAAGACAATCCTAAGAACAAAGCTGGAGGCATCATGCTACCTGACTTCAAACTATACTACAAGGCTACAGTAACCAAAACAGCATGGTACTGGTACCAAAACAGACATGTAGTCCAATGGAACAGAACACAGACCTCAGAAATACCACTACACATCTACAACCGTCTGATCTTTGACAAATCTGACAAAAACAAACAATGGGGAAAAGATTCCCTCTTTAATAAATGGTGCTGGGAAAACTGGCTAGCCACATGCAGAAAGCTGAAATTGGATGCCTTCCCTACACCTTATACAAAAATTACCTCAAGATGGGTTAAAGACTTAAATGTAAGATCTGAAACCATGAAAACCCTAGAAGAAAACCTAGGCAATACCATTCAGGACATAGGCTTAGGCAAAGACTTCATGACTAAAACACAAAAAGCAATGGCAATAAAAGCCAAAATAGACAAATGGGATCTGATTAAAATAAAGAGCTTCTGCACAGCAAAAGAAACTATCATCAGAGTGAACAGGCAACCTACAGAATGGGAGAAGAATTTTGCAATCTATCCATAAGACAAAGACAGGAGGTCAGACACACCTCATAATAACTCCCCTCCCTTTTATGGTTCAGATGCAACAACTGACCAGCATTAATGTTAAAACAGAGATCATAAGATTCACAGAGTAGACTCTTTATGGCAATGAAAAACAAGTTATAAATAGGACCTAATGCCATGCCAAGCAAGGGTTAAGTCACACACTCCTACACTTAAATAATAAACTATGTTCTGACTGCCGCAAGATTTTTCTTTTTCTCTAGAAGTTAAACATGCACTGGCCTCGTGATCAGCAACATTAAAACAATTACAACTCATCCAGTCACAGACACTGACAAACTGTAACCCCTGTTTCATCAGTCATAACTATAGCTTACTTTGGACAGGAGACTGACTTCAGTCACTTTCTCCTGACCATGGATTGTTTTTTATAAGAAATAAAGTCTTCTTTTCCAAATGTATAAATTGTGGGTGTTTTTTTTTTTGTTTTTTGTTTTTTGTTTTTTTTGTAAGTTGACATACATCAGCGCAGCTTGGTGATTTCACAACTAATATGACTGTCTTATGGATGTTAGAGATTTAACTAACACTTATTTCAACATGACAGTAGGTGTCTGTATACTTGTTTGGAAAAAACACAAGCCACTTTTTTGCTTCGCTTTCACACCACCACCACAACAATCATCAACACCGAAGACTTCTGTGACCCATTGTGTGGGGTTCTCTGCAACACCAAGTAAGCAACCAATTCTGCAGCAGAAATCAGCTGGGTGGGCCGGGCGCGGTGGCTCAAGCCTGTAATCCCAGTACTTTGGGAGGCCGAGACGGGCGGATCACGAGGTCAGGAGATCGAGACCATCCTGGCGAACACCGTGAAACCCTGTCTCTACTAAAAAAATACAAAAAACTAGCCAGGCGAGATGGCTGGCGCCTGTGGTCCCAGCTACTCGGGAGGATGAGACAGGAGAATGGCGTAAACCCGGGAGGCGGAGCTTGCAGTGAGCTGAGATCCAGCCACTGCACTCCAGCCTGGGCGACAGAGCGAGACTCCATCTCAAAAAAAAAAAAAAAAAAAAAAAAAGAAATCAGCTGGGTGTCCTCCAATTCAATTCTGATTCTATCTACCTGGTGATAGCATCAGATCTGGCAAGTGAGGGCTCAGTCCTTGAGACTGCATCCCACCCCTTCAGACACCAGTCACAAGTCTGGGCTTCCAGAACTTCTGACCCACCAGCTTCCAAGATGGGGTTCCCATAACTCCCTCTTTAGGTTTGATTAATTTGCTAGAATGGCTCACCAAGCGAGGGAAACACTCGCTTACACTTACTAGTTTATTATAAGGAATATTATAAAGGACACAGTGCATAGCTGGAAGGGCTGAGAGCTTCCATGCCCTCCCTGGGTGCGCCACCCTCCAGGAACCTCCATGTGTTCAGCTGTCTGGAAACTCTCTTAGCACTGCCCTCTTGAGTTTTTATGGTAGCTTTTTCACTTAGGCATGATTGAAACATACAACCATAGGGAAATATGATTGGATAAAAGGGTACGAACTAAACCCAGTAATGCCTGTCGGTGCAGATTCTTTTTGGCCTCTCTGTGCAGCATTTTTTTCTTCTGGGATATGGGGCAGGACACTGTCTGGCAGGTGAAAGGAGGATAGGAGAGCATCAGAGAGAGATTCTTTCTATTGTAATAAGGGTTATGAGAATTAATAAGTGTCTAGTATAATGTCTGATATGAGCAGGCCCCAAATAAAAATTAACTACTATTAATGGCATCAGCAATAATAAGACATGTCTAAATCATGTAATAGCAAATAATGATGAAAACCTGGCTCAGGCTGTATAATCATCTAGATGTGTATTTAAATCTTAGCTACACCAATTACAAACTATGTAAACACATAGAATATATTCACACCTATGGCAAGTTACTTAACACCTCTGAAAATAAGTTCCCACATCCATGTTGTAGAAAATAATACAAACTTTATCAAGTTAAGATGAAAGTTAAATAAGATTCTGTGTATAAGGAATTTAGCCCAGTTTCTAGCATATGAAAAGCCCACAATTGATGATAACAACTATTGTATTATGACTGTTGTTAGACATTGTAAAGGCTAAGTAAGCTAGGGTATAGAAAGCTCTTAAAAGGATACCTTAGGTAGTAAGTGCTAAAATTGCAGCAATCGACACTTATCACCACAAATATAATTACCATCACTACCACCTCTACTACCAATATTATTAAAGATTGACTTAGCAATTCCAAACTTCTAAACATCAGCATTGAACAGATGATTACAATGAGTGGCGGATATGTATAACACAAAAGTATTCCCCAAAATTTCTAGTCTCTGCACACTCACCTTCATCCTGTAGACTAACTTCTCATTGGCAAATGAATCTTCCCTAAATGCTATTTGTTTTAAGTCCAGATACAGAAACAAGATTTCATATGTTGATCATCTAAAAAATAGTACTTGGACTTTTCTACAAAAAGTTCAAACCTAGCTAAGCAGGTGTTCTTCCCCAAACCCAGCAAGACTGTGATGATTACTGTTCAGAAATTCGAAAGCCCACACATCTTTTTTTTTTTCTTCTTCTTCTTTTCAGTATCTTTAACCTGATGGTGGTCATATTCTCTGGACTTCAGTAAGCTTCCCTGCCTCTTATTGAATAATCTAGGACCTTCACTTCCTGAATAGTAGTAGAAACACATCCATTAACTTCACTCATCAAGAAACACTGAATTATTTTCCTTAGAAGCAGCTAGATTCAGTATCTGAGAGAAATACAGAAGACTTTTTCCTTTTTCATGCTGTGAAACTAAATTCAGTCTTCATGACCAGGAAGTTAGAAAAGGACTCACTCTTGCGAGTGACTGAAGGGGAATATAGCATCCTTTGAAAGAAATAACATATCCCAGAGGACACAGAAATAGTTTGAGAGGTGGGAGATGTAGTTTATTTTTCTGGATCCTACATGATCATCTGTATAATCTGATTTAAATTCTGCACTGTTGATATACGTCATATTATTTTCTTACCAGTGTACTAGGATTAATCAGAAACATGAAGAAAGAGACAAAGGTGAAGATGAACTAGGTAATTTAACATTTGTTTGCTGTAGTTAATTGCCATAACAACTTAATGAAGAGTTATCTTCATTTTAGAGATAGGGAAACAGTGGCTTATAGGACTAAATTACTCACATATATCAACATCTGGATAGCAGCAGAGACATAATTTGAGACTCTGTTGTCTGAGGTCAAGGTCACTATTCTTTTTGTTCCATGCTATACTGTCTTAAAACAACAACAATAAAATAACAAAAACAACAAAAGACCTTTGTTCCTCTTGCTCTAAATAAAATAACTGACTTTATCCACCTTTGCCTCTATATACACAAACATTCTTTAGTGACTCTTGCTACTGTTTTTTTTTAAAACTTTTATTGTAGGTTCAGGGGTGCAAGCACAGGTTTGTTAGATAGGTAAACTCATGTCACAGGGGTTTGTTGTACAGATTATTTTGTCACCCAGGTACTAAGCCTAGTACTCAATAGTTATTATTTCTGATCCTCTCCCTCCTTCCACCCTCTATTCTCAAAACTTGATAAATGGTATCTAACTAAACTAAGAACTTCTGCACTGCAAAAGAAACTATCAATATAGTAAACAGACCACCTACAAAATGGGAGAAAATATTTGCAATCTATGCATCTGACAAAGGTCGAATATCCAGCATCTATAAGGAACTTAGACAAATTTACAAGAGAAAAAGAAATAACCCCATTAAAAAGTGGGCAAATGACATGAAGAGACACTTTTCACAAGAAGACATATAAATATAATTCATTTCCTTAAGGTTTACAAACAGGGGGTAAATAATCCAAGACCACCCTACCCCACTCAACCCCACCACACATGCCAGGGTTACACTATTGGAGAAAAACCCATTGAAACAAATGTAACATCCAGGCCAAAGAGGCCCAACTCAAGCTCCATTTTGTAAGGGCTGTAGTTTAGCTGAGTTGCTAATTCCTGGGCATGAGAATCTTTATTGTTATTATCACTTGAAGCCTGTGTCTGTTTGTAATACCTGGAGGGGTTCCTTATTTTGCAATTTTATGCTATCAACAGAAAAGATTTATTGAGAGGAGCTGTGTGAACCAGACTATAAATTCAGATCCTATTGCTCTACTTTTATTTGATACTCACACAGACAGAAGGCCCTTTCTTAAGCTGAAAACCTATAACGGAAGTTTATTACCCTGTGGGCCAGATAAAATGCACAAGAATACGTCTGGTTTAGACATCATCTTTTATATACCTATCTTTTATATATGAGGACATTCTTTTTAAAAATCCTTTTATTATTAATGAAACATAGTTAAATGTATTACATAGAAAGAATGGTGTTCTCCCTAGGGTGTTCAATTATAATGTTATCTAGGAAATGGTTTTTAATATTTGTATCAGTTAGTAGGTAATAAGACTTGTGGTAATTTTTTTACTTCTTTTTTTATATTATTTGAATTCTTTAGAATGAGCATGTATTATATATTATTTTCACACAATCCATATGAAGTATTCTATTATAACAATATATATGGGGCACACAAAATTCTGTCTCTTAAAATGTGTTATGCTATTAAAACAGTAAGTAGAAATATTATTATCAATTAGATTGCCATGTTATAACTGTATAATAGTAAAACTTATAGGGTACGTGAATGACCTTACATTGAACTGAGAAAGTCCCATTCCAAAAAAATAACGAAGCAGTTGCTTCCAAACAACCCCTCATACATTAGTTTCCTCCCATTTGGGCATGGCTGCTGGATAAATGATGCATGCCTACTGACAGTCACATAACATCCAAACTCACGTTACAGCAAAGCATGATATTAAAGTGTTTGACTGTATTTATCATGTTAAAATAATAATTTTGTTCAAATGGTTGAGGAGTAATGATGTGTATTAATTTATCTGACAGACTGCCTCCTCCACCCCATACCTCTAGCTCAGGTCTTTATTAACTCACATATGTGCCCCAATCCCTACATCAAGTAGTAGTATTTATTTACCTACTTTTTGTATGAAGCAGAACCCGTACAATGAAGAGAGCTGAGAGGCCGAGTTTATCTACACAATAAAGGGTTGACATGGAGGGAGAAGAAAGACAGAAAACCATACAGGTGGGTTTAAATGAATATTTGGAGAGCATCTGAAAGACGCTGTCTTCATATACATATTACATGTACATGATATATATTTACATATGTAATAATATATATAAATATTACAAAGTACCTGTAAAACATATCTAAACTCAGAGTGGAAACGAATGAGTTTTGGAAGTATTGTTAACTATCAATTTGTTGCCTTTTTTTTAATATCAAGCTTTTATCAAATAAGTGTTAATATTTGTTTCTAATTATTTTTGGCTTTCTGGCCTGTGCCTTTTCGAATACTATTCTATGTAAAGACTGAGTCATATGGACTCCAAACATATCTAGCTTCAAATTCAATATAAACGAAAAAGTTTTGTGGTATCAGTAATAGATCTATTTAAAAAGAGAAAGGGGGCTGGGCATGGTGGCTCACACCTGTAATCCCAGCACTCTGTGACGCCAAGGCGGGCAAATCAGCTGAGGTCAGGAGTTCGAGACTAGCCTGGCCAACATGGTGAAACCCTGCCTCTACTAAAAATACAAAAATTAGCCGGGCGTGGTGGCACGTGCCTATAATCCCAGCTACTTGGGAGGCTGAGACAGGAGAATGGCTTGAACCCGGGAGGCGGAAGTTGCAGTGAGTAGGGATCGTGCCACTGCACTCTACCCTGGATGACAGAGCAAGACTCTGTCTAAAAAAAAAAAAAGAGAGAGAGAGAGAAAGGGTAACATGATTAGTAGTGCATAATACCTTTATTTTGGTGCCCTTTAGTCCCTCTTCTTCATTCATCTACTTTGCTAATATTCTATGATGACTGCAATACTCCATGAGAACAGTCACCTTGATTTTTGGCTAATTTCAGAGGCTCTAAAATTTCTCTGTTTATCTCTTATAGTAGAAAATATTCACAAGCCGTTCTTCTGTAGTTCAAAATATTGTTCATAATTTTCTGCTACAATGCTCAGTTTAAGACCAAGAAGGCCAAAAACCTTGTGATTGACAGTAATAGTCATTACCAGCCTGGACTAAGAAAGTACTGCATTTTCAAAGCACAAGGACTAGCGCTTATATCAGCACAGAGGTACCATGACAGGGCTTCCCTAACAGTTTACATTGAAAAGAGAAATAAATTATTTGCTTCTTGTTCTTTTTTAAAAAGTTCTCTCAATGCTGTTTATAGTCATGAACTTTTTTCTCCAATTAATTTCTGCATGGTACCATGTGGAAATCTGTTGATAGTACTCATAGCTAACAACACTTCCAAAACTCATTCGTTTCCATACTGAGTTTAGATACGCTTTACAGGAACTCTGTAGCTGAAAATCTGTGTTTGGGTTTGGACTTTATCAATTTTTGAAAAGAAAAGAGTATACATAGCCATTTCAATAGCTGTTTCTTTCTGTAAGAAATACATAATATAAAGATGTATTGAATTCTGCTGTTTTCTTAAAACCTTGACTTGGAGAATAGGTACTTTTCACAGAAAAAAGGAAAAATACATTTCTCCCTTCCTTTACTATTGTTTTCAGGTGATTTTCTCCAGCGATAAACTTTAAGGTTTCATAAAATAAATATTAAATCATACTAATTGCATTATTTTCATTATTTTTCTTTTGAGGCAAATGAATTACCAACAGGGTTTTCAAAGTGCATTCCACAGATGAGTAATATGTCTAACATTTCAATTAAACATATTATGGTTGAAAAATTAAGTATCTAGTTCAAAAGTTCAACAGAACATAGATAAATCAGTTGCTTACCATGAGACTTGTTGCTAAGTGAGGATGTTTTGTCAATTTGGAAAAAGAGAGCATCAACTATTACTCTATTAGAGTTTTCTTGGTTTTCTTGAACCTTTCATCTCAAATTATTCTTGTGCTTTCACTCTTTTAAAAACAGTCCTGCTGGCTTTAGTTCACTTTTTTGGCTTCACAGCTTCAAGGAAGATTTTAAAGACAGAGGTCACGTATCACCCTAGCAACCTGGTTGGAGAGAAGCGATGTTTCCTAAAATATTATAAAGCAAATCAAGCATCTGGCTGATTTATTAGATAGAGCTAGCCACTTGTTCTTAGCTGGTCATGTTGTCCTGGTGAAAAGTGAACAATGCCAGGTCTTAAAGGTGTTAAATGTGTTTCCTAAAAGCATTATGTGCAATGGCAAGATCAGCTCTTTATTCTCAAAAGAGTACATTAGCAAATAACTATTAACTTAATATGAACTATTTTTTTTTGTGTGTGTGTGTGTGTAAGCAGCGTTTGGCAAAAATCAAGTAACTGGCAAAATACTCAGCCCGAATGTGAATTGGCACTGTTTGAGAATACGTAAAACATGTAACCTGGTAAAAAGTTGCAAATTGAATAATTATGTTGCAGTCTCAATATGGACACATACTTTCTTTTTTCATTATTAAAGAAAACAAACAGTCACCTAAGGTGGCTACATACAGGCATACTCACTACTAATAAAGAGATACCATGTTTTCCTCTCTCCTGCCATGTGTGGGTTTTCCTGTCAGTGAGGGCTTCCAATCCTGGATTAATACTTTCCTTTTCATCTTTCTTCTGCAATTTCTAGATCAACACTGGAACCAAAAATTTTGCACACTTCTATACCAACTTACCAGAAAATTAGAAACACTAAGCACAGTTATTGAAAAGTAAGCACATTTCCCAATGTTGTATATTGTTCTTACTCCTATCTTTTTTTCTCTTTATTATAAAATTTCGGCTTGGTCCAAGAGAAAGAAGTAAATAAACAAAATTCCAAGGCCAGGCTCGGAGGCTCATACCTGTAATCCCGGCACTTTGGGAGGCCTAGGCGGATAGATCACGAGGTCAGGAGTTCAAGACCAGCCTGACTAATATGATGAAACCCCGTCTTTACTAAAAATACAAAAATTAGCTGGGCATAGTGGTGAGCACCTGTAGTACCAGCTGCTCAGGATGCTGAAGCAGGAGAATCACTTGAACCCGGGAGATGGAGGTTGCAGTGAGCTGAGATCTCACTATTGCACTCCAACCTGGATGACAGAGCAAGAGTCTGTCTCAAAAAAAAAAAAAAAAAAAGAAGAAGAAAAGAAAAGAAAATTCCAGATAGATGACAGAGGGGTTTGGGGCTTGTGACAGCCATATTATTGCAAAGCTATCCGACACCAGCTCTCTAGTAGCTCTCTGTGCAAATCATTCCAAAGTGATAATTGTCAAAATTTTCCCCCACTCTAAGGGAAGCATTATGTTAGAGCATAATCTCCACTGAATTCCAACAGCAACTCACTTTTGCCCAAAAGCCAAATGGACTCTTAACCACCATCTTATCTAAATAGCTTCATTACTGATAGAACATGTTAGAAAAGAGGACAATGAGAGACCCACAGAATTTAGCTTATTAATAGTAAAATTTAAGAACGAGTGCCCATGCCCTTGCTTTGTAACTGAATGCAGGTTCAGCCGCTCACTGCTTGAGAAGTCAAATAACAAGGACGAGATTCCATAGAAAGGAAGTGACTTTATTTGCCAAAGCTAGCAATGGGGAACTGGTTCAGGCTCCTGCCTTAATGGAATTGCTTCAAACTTGGGGCAGAAAGGAAGAGCTTAAAAAGGGAAGTTTGGCATGAGGGAGATGCAGAAGGGGGCGAGGCAGTACAGGTCTACGTGACTGGTTCTGATGACGTATCTTGAGTTATCGCCCCATCCGCTGAATGGGTTGGTGCCATGGCGGGCACAGCCAGGTTGTAAATTAACCACAACCTTGAAGTGATCTCCTGATGGGGGAGAATTTCATAGGCACCTGGGTTGTTTTAAGATCTCCTCTCTGAAACTTTGAAGGAAACATATAGTTACATAAGCTAGGGGTGTAAGGAGTGCCTGGTGCACAAGGAGCAAAGGTTATAATCACATTCCTGAGAGCTAAATTGTGAGTACGCGTGAAAAACAAGAAAAGGAGAAAAAGGAAACAACTATTTTTAAGAAAAAAGGGTACTTGGTTATATTTCTTGGTAATTACAATGTGATTGTTATGATGTTGCTGGTGAGAATGTTAGAAGAAAGATTTTAACAAGAATTCAAGAACATAATAAAATTGTAAACAGCATATAGAGCCTATTTTCTCTGTAATCTAAAGACCAATTGCATGATCTGTTGGACTAAGGCTCCAGTACTCATTTTCTGTCCCTACCCACCTCCCACAACTCAATTTTTTTTTCTCCCATATGTTGGTGTTTTTTTCTGTGACTGATTCTACAAACCCATAAAAATATTAAGTGATGGTTTAAATATTGTCTGATAACTCTCATGCACTTCTCAAAGGACTGTAATACCACAGCCTTGTAGTAGTATAATTTGGCACTATGTTTCAAAAGACTTTAAAAAATTCATTCTCTTTGACCTAGAAATTTTACTTCAAGGAATTTTCTAGTAGGGAAACAATCAGGAATGTGCACAAAATCAGCTATAGGATATCAACTGTACATAATTTTAAAAGTGTAAATGATCAAAATGTCCATCAATAAGAGATTGCTAAAATTAACTCTGATATATTAATACAGTGAAATAATATGCAGACAATAAAAATATATTGTAACAATATAAGGTTATCTCATATTATTGCATGAACAAAACGAGTCATAGAAAAAATACAAAGTATGATTTTTTAGAAATAATTTTTAAAAATCTGCTCTCCCTGCCATCTTGGAACCTGTGGCAGTCTGCTGGAAACAGGACTTTTAAAACATTTCTGGAAAGCTATAGTCCAATGCCAAGGCCAGTTTTCTTGACTATAAATAGGGGTTCCAAAACCAAAGGGAGAACACAGCTCTTCTTAAAACTGCAGGTGGTTGTGCCTGAGATGAAACTGAATTCTACTTGGGCAAGAGATGTGCTTATGTATACAGAGCCAATCACAACACAGTGACGTCGGTGGTAAACCAAACCAAACAAAAGTAATCTGGGAAAAGGTAACTTGTGTCCATGGAAACAGTGGCATGATTTGTGCCAAATTCTGAAGCAATCTGCCTATTAAGGGCACTGGACACAGAATTCACGTGAAGCTGTACCCCTAAAGGTTTTAAACTGGTGAAAAGTAAATCAAAATCCATAAAGGGGGGATTTGTGCTCTGGTATTTTTGTTAGGTGGCTTTTAAAAAGTATTGCTCTGAATTGAGTTGTTGTATGCTTAAAATGGTGAAGATTGTTCAGCATTTTCAGAGTATAAGGAAGTCAGAGCTATATGAACTATATGAATGATGATTCAAGGGTGATTACAGAGATTTAGACAATAACGAGGGTTTTAATGTACCTTAGTATAAGGCCTTATTACATGGATTGGGGGGGATAAGTAAGCTTTGCGGAAAGTGCAAAGGGGAGCATCTTCCTCATTATAATGAGAGTTAGTGAAAGAAGCTTAAAAGTATCTCTTAAATTACCTTGTAAGAGTATGTACTTGTTCAATATAGTTTGATTGGGAAACTGAAAAGCAAAAATGGAAATTAGAAATAATTTTAATGGAGATTATGTTGATGGTTTTTGGCAGCTCATTTGGATAGGCTAGGGCAAGATATCCTTGGAATTTGTGACTGGACAAAGAATTCCAGTATATAACACTTGACTTGGAATAAGTAATGCATAAACTGAAATATCAAAATAAAACCATATAATTTCATCTCAAAAAATGTACGCACATAAATGCAAATCAAAGCAGCAATAACTAGAAGAATACACATTCAAAGGCCAATAGCAAGCAAAGATTTGGTGAGATTATGGTTGAGATAGACAGCTAGATATGTCATATGCTGTTCTTTAATTTTCCTGACTGAAAAAGCGTTACTTAAGTAATCAAATAGGACATTCAGTTGCTTGAGATTTTATGAGATGGGGTCTCACTTTGTCACCCAGGCTGGAGTGCAGTAGTATGATCTTGGCTCACTGCAATCTCCACCTTCCAGACTCCAGTGATCCTCCAACCTCAGCCTCCCAGCCCTAGTTGGGACCACAGGCAATGCCACCATGTCTGGCTAATTTTTTTGTAGAGATGGGGTTTTGCCATATTGGCCAGGTTGGTCTCGAACTCCTGAGCTCAAGTGATCCATCTGCCTCAGCTTCCCAAAGTGCTGAGAATACAGGTGTGAGCCACTGTACCCGACCACTAACTTGCTGTTTTTAAATTAGCTAATAAACATAAGTTATACTTCTCGTAGGTATTTACATTTGAAAAGTTTTGTCACCAACACATTACTAGTCCTTGACTAAAAAAGAAAGCAATTATCAAAAGAGATCAAATTCCATCCTATTCACCCTTCGCCTCAGGAAATAAAAAATGAGAAATTTGACCTACCAGACTAGTTCAGAAAAGTTGCCAAATCTTGTTATGGGACATGTAGATGAAATATACTGTATGCTAAGCTAAGGATAAGATTTGTTCCATCCTTGTCAATATACTAGTGTCAGAAAATGTAGTTACCTATCTTTTTATTTACTTATGTTCAGGCTAAGATAGTTATATTTGAAGAGAGAGGGGAAAAAAAGGCTCAAATAGAGAGAGAGAAAAAAAGAAAGCTCAAACCTGGGTAATCAAACTTTGTCTATTCCTAAGAGGCAAATGCAGAATGCCAGGGAAACAAATTATAGAAATATAGGAAGTGATACCACTAAACACTATTAGAATGACCAAAATCTAGAACACTGACAACAGCAAATGTTGGCAAGGATATGGAGTAACAGGAACACTTGTTCACTGTTGGTGAGAACGTGAAATGATACAGCAACTTTGAAAGACAGTTTGACATTTTCCTACAAAACTAAACATATTATTATTATATGATTCAGCAATTGTACTCCTTAGTATTTATTCAAATTAGTTGAAAACTTATGGCACATAAAGACCTGCATACTGATGTACCTAGATGTCCTTCAGTAGGTGAATGCATAAATAAATTGTGGTGTATTCAGACAATAAATCATTATTTGGCACTAAAAAGATATAGTGCCAAATATACGTTATCATCATGAAAAAACTTGGGGGAACCTTAAATGCATGTGACTAAGTAAAAGAAAGCAATCTGAAAGGGCTACAGACTATATGAATCCAACTATATGACACTGGAAAAGGCGTGGAGACAGTGAAAATACGGTGACAGAAAAAAGATAAGTGGTTGCCAAGGGTTAGAGAGGAGGGAGGGATGAACAGGTGGAGCAGAGAGGATTTTTAGGGAAGTGAAACTATTCTATATGATGTTATAACAATGAACACATATCATTATACATTTGTCAACACACATCGAATGTATAACACCAAGAATAAACGTCGATATGAACCACGGACTTTGGGTGATAATGATGTCTTAAATGTAGTCCTGTGATTGTAACAAATGTACCACTGTGGTATGGGATTTTGATAGCAGAGAAACTATGTATATGTGAGTAAAAGGAGTATATAAGGAATTGCTGTACCTTGCATTCAATTTCGCTGTCAGTCTAAAACTGTTCTGAAAAAAATCTATTGTATTTTAAAAATACGTATATATAAGGAATATTTTACAATGCTGACAGCACGATTTTAATTCTTCAAGTATAAAATAAACAACATAATAAAAAAGAGAAAAGAGATGAGAAAAAATTGAGTTGGAATTTTTCTCCTAAGGATAGATGGTTTCATAACTGATTGTTATCAAATATTTATTTGTTCTCCGAGGCCATGCGTATGTTTGTCTTTGGTGGATTTTATGTTGCCAGATTGCTTCTTACTCATTGACTCATCTTCTTTCATGTTCTTTTGTAGTTTTCCATGTATTCATGCTGCTTTTAGCTTGGCTTGTCTGATTTCTATGTACTTTCATTACCGCTATTCTTCAATATAAAACAAATTGTAAACACAAACTCTGAGACCCGAAGACTTGGGGCATGTGGCTTCCTGGAATAAATGTCTCATTATAAAGCGCTCATAAAAAATCTTCCGTCCAAAATCAACTATAGCTTTAGGTTTTCCAGCACATAGAAAAATACAGAAAACCAACATTACACTCAAACTAAAAACGACAGTAGTAGTAGTTCCGGCATAAAAATATTTGCTGATGCCTACTGTATTTGTCTCAATGGAAAGTTCAATTCATTTAGCAGGCTATTCTTTTTTAGAAAGCACTAACATGTCAGCTAAACAGAGACTATGATAGTGTCAGAGGTGTTTGGCAGAGCGACTCCATCTTGAATATGAGCTGTGTAAAATAAGGCTGAGACCTGCTGGGCTGCATTCCCAGGAGGTTAGGCATTCTTAGTCACAGGATGAGATAGGAGGTTGGCACAAAGTAAGGTCACAAAGACCTTGCTGATAAGAGGATGTGCTAAAGAAGTTGGCCAAAACTTACCAAAACCAAGGTGTTGACAAAAGTGACCTCTGGTCATCCTCACTGCTCATTATCTGCTAATTATAATGCATTAGTATGCTAAAAGATGCTCCCCCCTCCCCACTCCCTACCGTGCCATAACAGTTCAGAAATGTCGTAGCAACATCAGCAAGTTACCCTGTATGGTCAAAAAGAGGAGGAACCCTCAGTTCCAGGAATTGCTCACCCCTTTCCCAGAAAACTCATGAATAATTCACCCCTTGTTTGGCATATAATCAAGAAGTAACTATAAGTATACTTTGTTGAGCAGTCCATGCCACTGCTCTGCCTCTCGAGTTGCCATTCTCATGTTCCTTTACTTTCTTAATAAACTTGTTTTCACTTTACTCTATGGACTCACCCCAAATTCTTTCTTGCACGAGGTCCAAAAACCCTCTCTTGGGGTCTGCATCCATATCCCTTTCAGGTAGCAATATGATGCTATTTATTACACATATAGGAATAACTGACTTATTTCCTCTTTGTCTAAAAAGATTTAAAAAAAAACCCAAAGATTTGACATTCTAGACTATTTCACAAAAATTGTCAAATCCTATTATAAGATACATAGATGGGATATAATAACAACTTGGCTATGGATGATAGTTGTTATATCCTTGCCAGTGTGCTCCCATACGTTTGGTATTTGTAGAATATTCAGTGTAATGGTGCACACTCCATCTTTCTGGCTCCCTCTGCCTGTCTTGTGACAGCATCTGCAGAAAGTAAGTAGGCACGTTAAAACGAAGGAATGATCATCAGCACTGAGTGGAGTGAGAGTTGCTATGGACCTTCCTAATACTTTAGAGACCGGCAGAATAACTCAATAAACCCCATGCCAGCCAGTTAACTGTAGACCAAGGGAAGAATCGGAAACAGTCAAAACAGGCAGTATAAACCACTTTATTGAGAAGCTTTAATCTAAAGGACAGTGGAGAGATGAGGCATGCCAAAGGATTATATGGGACCAGAAGAGAATTTTTTCAAAGATGAGAAAAATTACAGCAAATTGGCATGATGATGGGTATAATTCAGTCAGAGAGGGGAAATCACGTAGAAGAAAGTTGAAAGAATTGTTGAAGCAATGTCTTTGAGCAGATTAGAGTAAATGGAATATAGTGCCTAAGTGGTGAGGTTAGCCTTAGATAAAGACTCATCTGTAGAAACAACAGATAAATGACAGAGCCTATACAGGACAGACTGAGGCTGGCTACATACTTTGTGATCCAAATACAAAATGAAAATGTAGGGCCCTGGCTAAGGGAAGTCAATCTATTTTCCTCAGGAGCTGGCTGTCCCAACTACAGTGGATGGGCATATTAGTTAAGGTTCTCCAGAGAAGCAGAACCAGTAAATGTACGTGTGTGTGTGTGTGTGTGTGTGTGTGTGTGTGTGTGTGTGTGAGAAATTATGGAGTATAGACAGTCCAAAATCTTCCTTCCCAGGCTGGAAACCTGGAAAGAACTGATTCTGCAGTTCAAGTCCAAAGGTAATCTGCTGGCAGAATCCCCTCTCACTTGCGGTGAGTCAGTCTTTTGTGGTATCGAAGCCTTCAACTGATTGGAAGAGATACACACATGCACATTATGGCAGGCAACCTGCTTTAAAAATCTACCAATTTAAATGCTAACTGCATCAAAAACACTCTTATAGAAACGTTCAGAATGATGTTTGACCACATATCTGGGCATTTTGGTCCCACCAACTTGACATATAAAATTAACCTTCAGAATGGGTAACCCCTGAAGAGACCACATCTTTTCCCCAAGATGTGCTCAGGACTTGGATTAGGAGTGGGCGAGAGGCCCCTGCCTAGGTGACTGTTGCATGAACTGTCCAGTTGCCATACCAGCTTTTCCTTTGCCCCAAGATGCCCACAGGGATGTGCCTGACCCTGACCCACCCTGCACTAGGGCCCAGGTCTTCTTCCTGGCATGGAGGGTGACAGCAGAATTCAGACCATCAGTCCAACCGAACCTGCAGCCCTATGTGGAGGTTGTCAGGGGACGGGAAGGCTGGGGCAGAGATTGAGTGAACAAGAACCCATTTGGGCGAGGCAGAGCAGCAGTACGAGGCAGGACCTGTGAGCTGTTTCCAAGTCCCTCAAGGGTGCTCTGTTGTCATATTGGACTTCACACAAAACACAAATTCAAAGGCAAAAGTATTAAGAATTGTTATTTTAAGATGGGATCCACAGAAGATTAAACCCTGAACATAGTGCCTTCTGAGTCTGGGTCCCTATGAGATTGCACTGGTCCCACAGCCATAAAGTGAGTGCAGTCCCTTCTGATTATTGGTCCATAGGTGATTGTGCTGGTCCCACAGTCATAAAGTGTAACCCAGGCCAGATGGAGATAGGTAGTGTCTTAGGGAAGCTTGTGGAATTTTTGATTACTTTTATTTTCTCAATAAAAAGAGATGATCAACTAAAGAAAGAATTGGTGGTGGTGCTCTTAGAAGACAAAAAGAAATTAAATTATTTAGGAATAGTAGAAGAGAGAGGAAATGAACTAGAGAGAACAGTTCAAGGGCCCTATGTGTATTTAAGTCATGAATTTAAAAAAAGACCAAGCCACAAGATGGTGTGATTTTCTCCAGCTACATTCAGATGTGTAGGTGCAGCAGAGAGGGGTATGTGAAGAGTTGGATTTAACTGGAATTGGAATTTTTTTCCCAGGAAAACATGATGAAGGAAAAGAGAGCTAAAGAGTTGAGCTTGTATATAAAGAAGTGATTACAATGTCAGAACATGGCCAAAAATAACCCAAAACCAAAACAAAAAAAAGAAACAAAATCATAGATTTCTTAGTAAATTTCAGACACTTTGTTCCAGATAGATTATCTTCTATCATTATATCATTGATATCATTCATTATATCATTAATCTTCAAAACATTATTTGATATTGTATTCATTCATTTCACTGAACAAATATTTGTTGAGTACCTATTAGGTGGCAAGGACTTCAGCTTCAGCTGTTGCTCATTCACAGAGGTTTGGACTTTAATGGGGCAGGAAAATCACAATAACCACAAATAAATAAGTAGGAAAATTTCAGGAAGTCCTTCAAGGACAATGTAACTGAGTAAGAAATTACAGACTGAATGAGGTTGGAAAGGATACTAAATCAAGTGTTTAGAAAAAGTCTTTCTGAGATGACAACTGAGCTGAAACAAGGATGAGAAAATACACACTCTCCAACACATACAAAGTTAATTTGAGCAGAGGATGATGAGATAAGGCTTACATTCATAACAGCAGCTGAAATACAGTGAAGCAGATGGGGGTCATTCACTATACAGTCTGTGCCTAGCACAGTCTATGTGAATGGCGCCCTTCAGAGATTTGCAGTACACAACCTGCACATAGGATCCTAAATTAAGGGAACTTAATGTTCAAGTGGGTGTTATATAGCAAATCCTCTGCTGAATTATCTCATCCAATTGCAAACACATAATTAATGTACACGTAGGAATCACTACTCTCAGCCGGGCGCGGTGGCTCACGCCTGTAACCCAGCACTTTGGGAGGCAGAGGCGGGCGGATCACGAGGTCAGGAGATCGAGACCATGGTAAAACCCCGTCTCTACCAAAAATACAAAACATTAGCCAGGCCTGGTGGTGGTCGCCTGTAGTCCCAGCTACTCGGGAGGCTGAGGCAGGAGAATAGCGAGAACCCAGGAGGCGGAGCTTGCAGTGAGCCAAGATTGCACCACTGCACTCCTGCGCTCCAGCCTGTGCAACAGAGGGAGACTCCGTCACACACACACACACACACACACACACACAAAAAGGAAATCACTGCTTTCTCTGTATACATAATATATATGATATATATGATATGCTAAATGTAAGTATATACTGAATATCATATATATTTAAATTACCAACAGATGTGGATTTCCATTCTTCAGGAATTGGAGAACTTCTTAACCCCGTGAGGTTAACCTGTTTGTTTCTGTTTCTATCTGGTACCTATTTTTCTCTTCTTTTGTTGCTGCTGCTGATTTGTGTACGTGTTCTCCACTGTTCTGTCACACATGTCTGTGCTTGAATGCCATTTACTTTTAGCAGAAAGCTTATTTAACACTCTGTAAAAAATACCTGGTTTCTACTTCTACAATTACACAAGGTTCATTTTAAAAGAGAGTCATTAACTATTGTATTGTCTGTGGGGCTCTGATTTTCTTCCCTGTGCTCTGCAAAATACCTGTCACCAGTTTTATGTACAAACACTCTGCTTGGTGGTCTCTACTCTGAGTGATGTCTGTTCTTTCACCAGATGCCCCAGTGTTCTCTGGTCTTTCAGCACTGCTTCCCTGGGAAGAAATTTTATCCTCTGTTTCATGATGACAAAGTATAATTTTCTGATTGGATATCGACTGAAAAGGAATCTCCATTGGGCAAAAACATGAATATCATAACAGTTATAATACAATGTAATTATTCATATTCTAAATCATATATTCTCATGGATTTGCCTGTTTAGTTCCTTAATGACCATCGTATCACAAAATGAAAAGAACCATAGACTAGGAATCGGAAGGTCTGTGTTCTAGAATTGTTGCTGATGCTTATTACTAAGCTACTAAACATTGTTGATTATTATTTTTTCTCTTTAAACAGGTGTGATGATCCAGATGTAGCCTACCGTGTTCTTCTGAAGACCAAAGAGATAATGTGGGTACAGATGGTTTGTACACCAAAAATAAATAAATAAATAAACAAAACCACTTTGTAGACCTAAGGCATCATTATACAGGTAATTTTTCTGATAGTGTCTCTGCAATACATTTATTTTAAGATCATAATTAAGAAAAGTTATAAAAGGATACAAGTGAAATGATAGCTCTGGCCAAAGATAATTATATGGAATATTCAAACATAACACTATCACACAAAAGCAAAAGATTTTGCCACGGAAAACCTTGCCCTTGCTGTCCAGGAGATGGGGTTAAAGATACTAACAGTAATTGATCTTTTTGTGAATATGAGTCATGAGAAATTGAACTGTCCTAATGTACTAATGACTTAAAAGCTTATGAACTGACCAAAATACATTCTTACACATAGACAGAACATTGTGGCCTTACAAAGTACTGAGGTTATGTAGCTACCTTAAAAAACACCCAAGCGGAAGAAGCCTTACTGTCTTGTTTAACCCTTGTTTATTGAAGAAAGGAAGTTTCATTAACAAATTGTTACTAAAATAAAAAAACTTCAATAAAAAATTAATATGGAGAAAGGGATTTGGAAGGATCACGGAGATGACAGGAATTCAAAAGGTAAATAAATGAGTAAGAATAGCTCATTTTAGAAGTGAAGTGATCCCATTAAATAAAATGAATCTAAGAACTTCCATCAGTTGGCATTGATTGGAGAATCAGCAGATAGAAAGGGGTTGCTGTATTCATTGTTACCAATTCTGTCTCCTTGGTTTTTACTTCTATCTAGGATTCTCTATTTTTCCTACTGCCATTAATATGCTGGTCCCCAAGGCTTCCCCTTAGTATACAAACAGCCCTGTCTTGATTCCTTTAGCCTAAATCCGAGTCTATGAAGCCTTAGTCTAAACTGAAACCAGTGTTAAATTTGGACTCTCAGAAATGTCACTCCCACCAGATTTCGTGTTCTTGACACCGTAGGTCACAATCCAAGCACAAGCTCCTAATTTCTCCTCTGACCCATCTGTCATTTCCACTCTGCCTAACAGATCATTCATTTACATGCTAACCCTCTTCACAGAATACTACCTTTACTATCTAGATTTCGTAGGAAACATCTCTCTCCAAAAACACCACATTCCCTGTAGCCATCTAAGCAGAAAATGTCCTTCCTCCCAATCTACCAAATCTACCAAAATATCAAAATGTGGAGAATTTTTAGTCTGAATAAATTAGAAGCCAGAGGGTTTTTAACAGAGAAGTGATATGGTCTATTAAACGTTTTGAAAGAGCCACTCTGAGTGACATAAGTGAGTAAACACAAAAAGGAACATATTTCAATAATCCAAGTGATTGATAATGGTCACTTGGACTAGCATGTTAGTGATTAGAGGTGCTTAAAACATGGTGAGGCCCTGAATATTTTTAAAGGTAGAACTGTCACCATTTGATGTTGAATTGGAAGGGGATGTAAGAAAAGAAGAGGCAAATATATTTTGTGTGTATGCACACGTGAGTGTGTGTTTATTTCCTAATCAGGAGGGTGAAAGAGGGTGTCATATTAGGCTGGAGAAGACGAGGGAGGGAAGAGGATTATTTAGTAGGAGTGGTGGTAAAGAAGTTCAAAAGTTCTGCTTTGGACATGTGAGTTTAAAATGCTGATTCGATATTTATGAAGATTGTTAAAAGGAAAGAGAGAGACTGAATTGTCAAATCTGGGATTAAGGGAAGAGTTTGGAGCTGGATACATAAATTTAGAAGTTTTCTGAACAGAGGTGGTATTTAAAGGCTTGAGACTGGAGATTATTCAGAGAATAAATACACCTAGAGAAGATTAGCAACGCAAATACTGTACACACAAATGTAGAGAGGATGTGGTAGAATGACAAAGGATACCAAGAAGGAGCAACAAAGGAAGCAGAGAGAATCAAGAGAGAAAGGCGTTTTGAGAACAAGTGAAAAAAAGCTTCTCAAGCAGGAGGAAACCATCAGTTGATGCTGACAAGTCCAAATGAAGATAAAAGGACAAATATTTCCAGGAAATAGTTCTTTGGATTTAGGAGTTCTTGGGGTGGGCAGTTCATTTCCTGCATTTAATTGAGGATCTTTAGAAAGCCCTGTCACCAGAGAAAATAAGTGTTTTCCAAATTTCCAAAGAACCCATGTTAGATGAAAATCTGAATATGAGCAATAGTCAGCCATAACAACGACAGCAAAGATAGATAACATAATTAGGAATAAACAAAATAAGAAAAGTATAGGATCTGAATGAAAATAAAAGCTTTACTGTGGGAAGAATAAGGGCCCTCCAAAGATGTCTATGTTATAATTCCTGAAACCTGTGAACAAATTACCTTGCTTGGCAAAGAGGACTTTGCAGATCATATTTAAGGATCTTGAGATAAAGAGATTATTCTACATTATCTGGGTAGTCCCAAAGTAATCACTACAGTCTTTAAAAGAGGAAGGCAGGAGGATCAGAGTCAAAGGACATGTGACTCCTCTGAAAGAGGGCAGAGGGATATGGGGCTACTCAGAAGGAATGCAGTCAGCCTCTAGAAGCTGAAAAAGATAAAGAAATTTTTCTCCCAGAAAGCTCTGCCAACTCATTTTAGACCTCTGACTTCAAGAACTTCATGGTAATACATTTGTTTATTCTCTAAGCCACTGTACTCGTAATTTCTTGCAATCAACAACAGGAAATTGATACAGATTTTGAAAGACTTGAACCAATAGTAAGAAATCCCTTATCATTCATAGAGAGATATCTGTTTATGCCTGGAAAGGTTTTTGGAAAGACTCCCAATTGGGTAGTAAGATTTGGAACAGCCTTAGGGAAGAACATTTTACTTCATCTTTCATCCTCCTGTGCTGTTAGAATCTTTTTTTAAAAAATTAGCCATCTGTATGTATCACTTTTTATACATTTTTTGAACATGCCTCCAATGGGATGAAACTTAAACCAATTCATTTCTAGTCACTGCACTAGGTAGTTTCACTCACCATTAGTGAATCAGAAAGCTTCTGCCACTGTGAAGGACAAGAAGGTTTTGAGAAAGAAATGTGTGAACAGTTGGTTTGTCCTGCTGCCCTTAAATGTAAGCAGTCATGTTTTATACCTTAGTATAGAAACATACAAAACCTAGAATCATAGAAAAAATGTAGCTACTCTGCCATCCAAATAATAACGAATCATCAAATGATAGTATTTTCTTATATTTAGAAATTATAATAGCTTTGAGGCAAATTTTGTATATCTACCCGTTATTATTCATTTCCTCCTAGAAAAATGATTTAAATCAGGGAGGAGAAAAGAATGATAGACCAGCTCATGAATAATAGCTCAAGGTTTAGATAAATTAGGATTTTGGTAGAGAACTGCTGTTATTCAGTATATGGTATTTTACTTGAATAATAACTGGGTAATGTGTGAAAAGGCATAAATGTGACTGTTTAGCAAGCAGCATGTTTTACTTAATGCAAATCACTAAGATGCAAATCCCTTTTGCAAACCCTCAGCATGTCTGCTTCATTATTAAATGATGCCACCGACGATGATCAAAGCAATAACTGTGTATGACTGAGAAGAACAAGATGCAATCAACAGGGCTTTCCTATTTGGGGACATTTACAAAACTAATATTTGCTTATTGTGGTAGACAGTTGTTTCTTGCTTTTTCAACCACAAACTATTCGGATTGCTGCACATTCACTGTTAGGCTACACATTGCTGTTCTTTCTCAGAAGGCCACACATGATATCATTTGCTGTCATACTTTCATGTTTCCTCAGGTTACCACACTTTGGTTCTATATAACAAATTACATAGGATGGTACAAGACTTCAGTCTTATTCAAGAATATCATAAATTTAACCAATTCACCTACTATTATCTATATTCCCTAATAACTGTTTTTAAAATTCCAGAGCCTAACAAATTATTTCTAATAAATACAGTTTTGGCATTCTATCCTTACACACTAAAATGAACATTTTCTTTCTACATAAAGAAGCTTTATAATATTTTATAAAATTGGCCTAAAATAATAGACATGCTCATTTTTAAAAATGAGAATTTCACTTGAATAGAAAGTACCATGTGCTTCACTACTCTTTCAGAGAATTTAAATACAAAAATGTAAGCTCCTTGGAAACTTAGCATGTATATTGCAACCAAAGAATGTCTTAACTTTTTCCTGTTAATATTAATATTTTTCATGTTCCCATAAGTATTCATTTCTAGCTAAGAAATTCAAATGCTGTAAAGTAGGATTTAAAGGTTATTAGATAATAATGGAACCTGAAATGTGAATTCAGAAGATAACTACTACATAAAGGTAGTGATTTGGCCCTTAAGTGATTGTAGTTTCTTCTTTTTTTTTTACAGTTTAATTCTGAGAGAGTAAATAAAGAAACTGGTGCCATGTTCACTCGACAGGGATTTTCAATGATGTTCATTTGACTTTATGAATTTGGGTTTGCAAAACAAGCACTTAGTACTTTACCTGTAATTAACAGGTATTGTCATCAGGAAAATCAAGGCTGTGCCACTGATAGCATTTACTATAAAAATTCTACAACTTTATGACCTTAGTTAATAGTAGTGTATAGTAGTCCTCTCTTATTTGTGGGGAATACATTCCAAGACCCCCAGTGGATTTCTGAAATTGCAGAGAGTACCAAACCCTGTATATGCTATGTATTTTTTCTTATGCATACACACCTATGATAAGGTTTAATTTAAACATTAGGCAGAGTAAGAGATTAGCAATTATTAATATTAACAAAACAATAATAATACATATGCTGTAATAAAAGTTATGTGAATGTGGTCTCTCTCTTTTTCTAAAAATATCTTACTGTTCTGAACACATGCTTTTTCTTGTAATGACGTGAGATGATACAATGCTCTTCGTGATATCATGAAGTGAGGTGAATGATATAGGCATGGTGACCTAGCATTAGACTACTATTGAGCTTCTGATCATTCTTCAGGAACAAAATCATCTGCTTTGGATGATTCTGGATCATGAAGCCATGATGATGTTGATGGTTGAATGTCAGATGCAGATGATGTTGGTGGCTAACTAGAGGGTAGTGTATATAGGAAGGATTCACTTCCTGGGCAGGACAGAATGGGATGGCACAAAATTTCATCACACTGCTCAGAACAAAACAGAATTTAAAACTCATGAATTGTTTATTTCTGGAATTTTCCACTTAATATTTTCAGACTGCAGCTGACCCTGGGAAACTGAAACCATGGGAAAGTGAAACCATAGATAAGGGATGACTACTGAATTGTATTTGCAATTTTTGCTAAATGAGTAGATTACAGCTGTTCCTGCCATAAAAAAAACTATGTAACTATGTAAGATAAAGATAAGGAATCATCATGATGTTATGAAATACAAAGAGACAAGAAAAAGATGCAAACTAGTATGCATCACTAACCTTTTTCCTATCTGTTTGTATTCCATAACATCATGTTTTATATCCTAAGTATATACAATAAAATTTATTTTAAAGAAGAATTTATATGTTCTCCATTCACCAGTATTAATGAAAACAGGACATTTAACAATTGCCAAATATATCATTTGTCACAAAATGATACTGAAATGTGGAAGGTTTTAAACAAACATGGTTTCAAATGTAATTTTTTCTTAACATTATTATTGCTAATGTGATAGTTAATTATTGTTAATGCAACATTCTATAAAGGTGCTACTTTCTTTCTCTGCTCACTTGAAACAACAAAATATTGATGACAACAGCCATTTAGGCTTCTCGTCATCAATGTATTTATGAAATGTGAGCCCTATGCTATGCATAGTATAATTCACTAAGCATAATTGAATAGTGAATGATATAGAGAGGGGCTGACAGTTTAGAGTCCTCCATGTTAAGGAAACGGTGAAAACTCCACTGGATGTCATGGCTTCCACTCTCACCTTTCATTTCTGTTTGTCTTCAATTTTCCCGGCCTCCAGTGTTGGAGGATGCGATGAGGTATTATCTGCTCTTTTTGCTTAAAGGTCATTTGGCAACTCCCAGTCTAAAGAGACAGCAGGTGTTACAGTGTCCAAGGCCTACTCAGTCAGTTTTCTGGGATGGTGAGCTGTCTTTCAAAGTGAAAAAGAGAGAAAAATAAGTCTTGTGATAAAGCTCCAAATATATAATCCTGAATGAAGCATGTTGTATTTCTAATCAGAGGGAAACTTTGAAGCTACTTGGCCATTTGTTTAAACTTTAGATCTTTGTCTTTGAAGCTTAAAAGGAAGGTAGTTTCTAATCTATGATGTATTATCCATTTTATTAAACACAAAATTTTACTATATTTCAGTCTTTTAATCAAAATTTTAATCATGTTGATATTTATCAATGTATTCATTCATGCATCCTATCAACAGACATTTATTTAATGTCTGCCACATGGAAAATATTGTAATAGGCACTAAGGATACAGAGTATAACACAGACCTGGGTCCTACTCTTATTAAGCTTTTCATTTTACTCAATTATAGATATTAAACAATTCTGTTTTGCTAGACATAACATTTCTCTTTGCTAGAATCTGCCTTGAACTCTTGAGATGCTGAATCTTTATGACTAGAGGGCAAAACACTTGTTTTCGTTTTTTACTTTTGTTTATTGTAGATGTAGGATCTTGCTCTGTCGCTCAGGATGAAGTGCTGCTATGTGACCTTAGTTAACTGCAGCCTCAGACTCCTAGGCTCAAACTATCCTCCTGCCTCAGCCTCCCAAGTAGCTGGGATTATAGGTGCACACCACTATGCCTGGCTTTTTTCTTTTCTTTTTTTTTGTGTGTGTGTGAGACGAGGGCTCACTATGTTGGCCAGGCTGGTCTCAAATTCCTGGGCTCAAAGTGATCCTTCTGCCTCAGCCTTCCAAAGTGTTAGGATTATGTCAGCCACTGTGACTGACCATAGTTTTCTTTATTAAAAGGGTCCCAAAGTAGGGTTGCTTGGGCCATGATGTGTTATAAAATTTAGCTAAGCAGATATTTCAGTACAGACAATCTGTTTGATGGTTCTGATATGCATACATTTCAGTTATTATGGTTTAGTTAAACATTACTAATTTCTATCAACACAGTTCATATTTCAGTTACCATGGGATATTAACTGTAATTGCATAAAGCACCAGCTTCACTGCTAGCTCTTTAGTCTACATATCTCTACCGAAATAACAGATGTACATCATGATCAGTGGCAAAACACACCACTCTCAAAGTCTGTTGGTGATTGGTTATGGCACATCTGTTATTTGGTTCGTGTTCAGATAGCAAGGCAAGTAGTTTCATTCCTTCCTTATTTTTCAGTGATAAACACACATGATATTTTACCAAAAAAAAAAAAAAAAAAAAGAATGATTGAAAAAGGGAATGGGCCAATAAAGACACAGGTGCAGCAAAGAAACAAAAAGTGATAATACTGGGAATGAAATTCAAATCAAACATAAGTGCAGTCATAGAAGAATTAGCTAATTATAGAAATATTGGCACTGATGCAGTTTGAAAGACTCTAGCTATGTAGCCAGAGGAACTTAGTAAGGTAAATGTATCAACATAAATGAGGAAGGTGGTATGGTGACATGTCCCAGTGGATGGGACACTCGCAACAAACTTTTCATTAAAGAATCTTCCAGAGATAGAAAGCATAAAGAATAGAACGTTGGAAGTTGATTCAAATTTAGAAGGAAGTATGACAATTTGCAAAGGCATAGAAAAGATGCTGGCTTTCTGTCATTATACAAAAAGAAGGCAAGCACATTTCAAACCGCTCTTGCTAAGTTTTTTACAAAGAACTAAAACCCATTACTTCCCAACATTTCTAATGTTTTAAATTATAGTGTATTAAAAAATAATAAATACTAGTTTTACTGTGTTTTTCTTACATATCTGTAACTGACAGTAAAAAAGCATCTTTTAAATGTTTTGATAAAAAGCTTTCAAGAGCAAGGCTTCTGCTTGAAGTTATTTTCACGCTCCTGCATGACTCTGTAAAGCAGAGATTGCCGGTACGGTACATACTATATCGCACTATCTTCACAAAATCTATACTGCATGCAGGGGTTGGTCCAAGAATGGTTTAATTACTGGCAACCAAACTCAGAACCCATTTTCCTCTTCAATGACTAAGCACCAATTATGCTTCTCAGTCCTTCTGCAAAGACAGGCAACTTCACCATTTTAGTAGGCATAACAAAATATGTCTGAACCATAGAAATGAATACAGTTTAATTGGTTTTCCAGGCAATTCCTCAGCTCCTGTGTACAGATAATTAAACAATCTCAGCCGGTCTCTCAACATTTCCAGTCACAGGTAATAGGAAAAGGACACTGCCCCAGCTGAGATCCTTGGTTTTTAAGAAAAGCTAGCAGAAAGAAGAAAGTTTTCAAATAACACAAAAATGTGATAGATTGCCAGCTATCATTGCAGAAAAGTTCTAATAATATTTAGAGAACAGCAGAAAAATATATTTATTTCTAGGTCCTAAGGCAAAACTATCTTGATTTTTTTAATGTAGTGTAATTAAATAAAAGGAAAACCTAGGCAATACTATTGAAGACTTAGGCATTAGCAAAGACTTCATGATTAAAACACCAAAAGCAATTGCAACAAAAGCCAAAATTGACAAATGGGATCTAATTAAACTAAAGAGCCTCTGCACAGCGAAAGAAACTAACATCAGAGTCAACAGGCAACCTACAGAATGGGAGAAAAATTTTGCAATCTATCCATCTGACCAAGGGCTAATATCCAGAATCTACAAGGAACTTAAACAAATTTACAAGAAAAAACAACCCCATCAAAGGATATGAACAGACAATTCTCAAAAGAAGACATTTATGCAGCCAATAAACATATTTTTAAAAAGCTCAGTATCACTGGTCATTAGAGAAATGCAAATAAAAACCACAATAAGATACCATCTCACACCAGCCAGAATGGCAATTGTTAAAAAGTGAGAAAACAATAGATGCTGGTGAGGCTGTGGAGAAATAGGAACACGTTTACACTGTTGGTAAGACCGTAAATTAGTTCAACCATTGTGGAAGATCGTGTGGTGATTCCTCAAGGATCTAGAACCAGATATACTATTTGACCCAGCAATCCCATTATTGGGTATATACCCAAAGGATTATAAATCATTCTACTATAAAGATACATGCACATGTATGTTTATTGCAGCACTATTCACAATAGCGAGGACTTGGAACCAACCCAAATGCCCATTGATGATAGACTGGATAAAGAAAATGTGGCACATATACACTATGAAATACTATGCAGACATAAAAAAGAATGAAATCATGTTCTTTGCAGGGACATGGATGAAGCTGGAAGCCATCAGTCTTGGCAATCTAATACAGGAATAGAAAACCAAACACCACATGTTCTCACTCATAAGTGAGAGTTGAACAATGAGAACACACAGGGAGAGGAACAACGCAAGGGTTGGGGGGCAATGGGAAGGACAGCATTAGGACTAATACCTAATGCATGAGGTGCTTAAAAACTAGATGATGAGTTGATAGGTGCAGCAAACCACCATGGCACATGTATACCTATGTAACAAACCTGTACATTCTGCACATGTATCACAGAACTTAAAATTTTTTTAAAAAAAGAAAGTCAGCTAAAAAAAAGTCTCTTAGAAGACATACTCTATTCATAATTTATCATGACTTGAATGCATATTTTTGGGCTCAGAAAATGATATCCCAAAGTATGGTGCTTTGACATGCTGAGTATTTGAACAAAAGGATATCAGAAGACCCCTGAAGCAGCTTCAGAGTCAAGGTTTCTCTGAACATCTCCCGTCTCTCACCCTTCATTCTCCCATAAAGTGAGTCAGAGAAATAAGACTTTCTCTTCCTCAAGGCAGGTCATAGAAACTAGAACCCTTTTTCCCCCAAACAAGCCATAAAACCTAGAAACATTACTCTAAGTTTTCCCTGCCTTTCTGTTTAGGAGCTAGCCATAAAGAAATTCTCTGACTTACCCTTGTCTGATAGTTGTTAATAAGACCCTCATTCCGGGGGTCCTGCCCCATACCCAGGAGGGAGGAATGCTACAATAGAGAGGCTAAGAAAAATCTGAACAGACAGGCCTTGTTGAGTTTCCCTCCTTAGTCTGTTAGCATTAGGTCATACCCATTTGTCCAAACACATTTCTACATGGTTGTCCATGTTTCATGGAACCAAATCATAAAAATAGACAGTTTTCCCTGAGTCTTTGTGCCTTCATTTCCAAAACCTCCATGTTATGTAAAACTGTGATTAAATAAATCTGTTATGCTTTCCTTTTGTTATTTAGTCTTTTGTTCTAAAAATGTCAGTTGTGATCCTTATGATAAATAAACCCGGAATATGAAAGTAGAAAACACTAATATCTTTTAATTTACATTTCTTTTGGTTAATTCTTCATAAAATGGAGTAAAAGCAATATATTTCTATTCTCTATCTAAAAGACATTCACACAATTCAACTTCTGACATTTCCAAAGATATATCACTTAAAATGGTAGTAAAAACACCATTTTATTGAAACAGTTGCATTTATTTGCCTGATTTTGAATGTGCATTTGGATGTGCAGCCTTGAAAAAGATTATATACAAAACAATTTCCAATAGTGATTTGATGGTGGAGGTCACATATTTTAACTTATGAGGCATGTGGCTCATTGCTATACTTTGAGAGGCCTGGAAATGAGTTGTACTAGATGATGGTTGCATACGTAAATAAACAAGGCCAGAGCAGTTCAGCACAGCATCAAATCACCAGTGAACGGATACTAAAAACCTTTAATCACGCAGCTCCAATTTTTCAAAAGCAGCAGCTGGAACGAGCACAAGGCCTCAGGTTTGCTCTCATTTAATATGGAGTAAAGAAGTCTTTTTTTTTTAATAGTAAGTATTGTTACACTGCATCTTAGGTAATAAAATACAAATCCAAGTAAGTGAGCTATACTTTTGAAACTCCTTTTAATGCTAGTATTCTTTCAGAACTGAAGAGTAAAGAAGCATTTGGGATTAAATTATTAAACATCAGCGCAAGTGCAAAAATGTTTTTCAGAATATAACATTTATAGGCTATACGTATTAAACAAATTCTTGTTTTTATAAATAAAAATTAAGTTAAAATATGTAAAAGTCCTTGTTTATACTAGCCAAATTCATTACAATTTGAAACTCCCTTTGTTAACAACAGTAGGTAGCTTAAATAAGAAGGACTGTAGGAAACAGGAGCAACAAGAAGACCCAAACTACCTTTGCCACTAATTCAATTTCTTGAAAAAACAAACAAACAAACAGGAATATTTTTCACTAAGGACTTACTTTATGTCAAGCACTGTCAGGCCCTTTGTCCGTACATTCATCTGGTCCTCAAATAATCCTGTGAGACAGCATCTTTTTCTATATATGACAACTAACAATCAGCATCTCAGGGCTTCCCAAAGCATGCAGACAGGGAGTAAGCAGGTACCCAATATTACGATCAAGATGTGTTGTACCAAAGCAAAACCAGACCTGATCAGCAGATAAGTAGTAAAAACAGATATTATTTAAGACTATTACAATAGGGGGAAAGAGACTTCAGTATGAAACTGGGCTCAACTCTGACTACAGCATGGGCATGTGGGAATATATAGTCAAGGAGCAGGGTGGAGGTGACTGGATGAAAAATTACTAGGAGGTAACATCAAGAATAAGGAGAATTCTGTCTAAAACAATCTAACAGGATTCTTGGTAAAGATTAGCTTAGGTATTCAGGATATCACCCAGGGAATGATGAAGGATGAAGACCCTGATTAGATATTGAGGATGATCAGCTATCAAGGGCGGGAGGTTCTTGCTAAACTGACAAAGAAAGGTTCTTGCTAAAACTGGATTTTGTAAGGAAGTATACAGATGGGCCTAGGGGAAGGCTCAGAAGCCTAGCTACAGTTGGTTCAGGCAAAGAAGCTTTGTCAATGGCACTCTAAATACTGTGGCCTTCCCCATATGCTAAACTTTGTTCCTACTCCAATAATCCAAAACACAATGGTTTTTTTTCCCTATCAAATCAATTGTAAATACAAAGCCACAATTTCCCTTTTGTCACTGAAAAAGCTCTCATTTCTCACCCATGTTCTTTCTAACACTTCATGCTACTATCACTATTTTATGATATTAGTTAAACATCTATATCATTGCCTTTTGTATTTCTAGGTTACCCTAAGGGTATTTTGTTATCATTTTCTGAGTATTAATAAGGCCAATTGAGATAATCAGGATACAAGTGTTTTGAAAATTTAAAGGTAGTAGATGAGCTGGGTCATAATTACGCTTCCAGTATAGAAAAACAATTTCCTTAACAAATTTTGAAACTACTTTAGAAGAGTGTGTAGCCATGTCCTTCACTCTGTATCAAGAAAATCTATTGTAAAGAAACTATCTGTACACTAATCATCAGGAGATCATCTGCTAAGAGCGTAAGGGCAAATGCAAATGAAAAATAAGAGCCTTAATTCCTCCAGGTTGAAAATAAGAAAAGACATGATTTTTCTCACTTTTCTTAAAGCATTTACTTTAGAAAACTTATCATTGAAACTATATGTAAATTGTTTTAAAGCTAATTAAGCCTCTTGTCAGGTTTATTACTCAGAAATATCTATCTCCAAGACCTGGAAATCATCTCTTTAACATACAATCATCAAGAAAGATTGTGGCCCTATCTCCCTGTTTCTGGGATGGGTGGGAGCTTTATACTTCTACAGGCACTACAGTCTGAGTTGCAAAGCTCCCTTGCCATAAAGATATGAGACTTTTACTTTTTTCTTTGCATAAAGCCAATTAGCTAACACAGATGATCACCCCAATTAACAAGTAAATATAGGATTAACTGTGTGTGACAAATGGTGCTGTCAAGTCCTCTTGCTTGAGGAATAGTTATGTTTATTTTGAGAACACGTATGTATGGGTTGTATCTGCTTGGCTATATACGAGTGAGATTTCTTTCTATCTTGGCAATCTCTTTGATGATTGCCTAGGATATGCATCGCACTCTGGTTTAATGTTTATTCAATATTACAATTGTATTCTTTCTCTTTCACCATTATGTAGAGGTTTCCAGAGTTAGAAAGAGATTTTGTTTTCAATTATATTTTTCCAATAAGAGAAAATATATCCTTCTAAAACTTGAGTTTTGAGCACAGAGAATGAAGACCATAAAGACAATGAACATTTCACCAATGGAAATTTTAAAAGATGGGTGTAACTTACTTGTTACAGGAATTCATGGTGAATTATTCTTTTTGGAATGAAAGAGGTGTGCTTTGTGCCTTTTCAGAAGAATATCAGTTCAATTTTTCCATAAAGCATTTAAATTGCATGAATGGATGTATTGGTGTGGGGTTATGAAGGGTTACATGTTTAAATACAAAATAGTGAAAAAAAACTGGTGATTGACAGGATATAATAAACTAGGGCAGTGTTCATGAATGTTCATTTTCTAGACTCCTAACCCATAGGGTGTTCTGTTAAAACACATGGGGGAGAGGAGGCAAAGAAGTTTTGGAGACTGCATGTCATACCCTATTTTAAAGGTTCACATTATTAACATATTTCTTGCAGTGGAGGTATTTGTCTCACTTTGTTTGATCTAATTTTCTCTAAATTTATTTCACCTTTGAGAACATTTTTATAAACTATTTCTTAATACCCCCTGATGCTAATGTTATTCCATAGAATATAGCCCTACGCTGTGAGGAGTCACTGAAGGTTTTTTAAAATATTAAAACCCATTACATCATTGGAACATATTTTGGGAAATGCCGATGTAAGGCCAAAACTGAAAGTTCAGATTTTCCCAATCCCATTTAAGAATATGGAGAAAAAAGGAACATTTGATCAGTTTGCTTCAGAGTTTAGTGTATGGCAACAGAGCAATTCAAGGTTTTTGGTTAATGAGGATTAACAAACACAGCTGGAAAGCCTCTGTTAATCATTAAGAAAAAGTAATCTGTAAAAACAGTTTTAAAAGTGCTTTTCTTTCCCTGAATTTTTGAATTGTGACTATTCTAAGGAAAATGAATTTAACATTAATCCTTGGTGAGTAAAATTGCCATAATCCTTTTCTATAATTAAGTGAATTATTTTTAAACACATCTACAGCTTATGCAAGCATTTTCCCAAGCTAAATAGTAAAACATAAAATCCCTTTATGCCAAGGTAAGTTGTTTCCCTGAAAGTTTATAGTCTTCAGAATGAGAGCCGAAGCCCTCTACCCCTATATTCAACCTGGACACTAAGAACTGGATCTACGACCTTATGAACACTTACAATAACATGAGTTTGCTATTTCCTTGTTTTTGTTGGCGTTACTTTATTTTTCCTGGAGTCTCTTGCTTAAGCAAAAGATTTTGTTCATGACAGGAAGTTCCAGTGCAACAATCAATTTCTGTTTAAGCTTCCCAGTTTGTGGTATTTTGCTACAGCGGCAGCCCTATCAGAAAAAATATGCCTTCCCCACTCCGCAATACTGCCAGCGTTCTGTGGCATTGGTGCTCTTTCCTGCAGTAAGCAATAAACTCAGCCTTTTCTTAATGATAACTCATGCAACTTATATTGGAGATGCCAGCATTCAGCAGGAGCCCACTGGATTTGCCACTCTTTTAAAATTGTCAAGAAGAACTTTTGAATAAGATACTATGCCGTGATTTTTTAGTAACGAGAGAAATGTGCATGATTCTTGGAAATGCCCACCAGTTACCAGAAACATCCAGAAATGAGGCCCAAGAAATGGTTGGCAGCCAAATATCTGATAGGCTTGAGCCATACTGTGCAGTCTGAAATTTACCCTGAAAGCAATGAGAAATAATTAAAGGATTTAAACCAGAAAAGCAAACAAACAAACTAAAAAAATCCTTCAATTCTATTATAGCTGCCATTAATTTCATTTGGAAACTTTTTATAGTATACCATATGCCTACATATATGAAAAAAAAAAGTTTGCCTAAACTCTTTTCTCAGAAAAATTAAATTGTCATATCTATCTATGTCTCTATCTATCATCTTACAACTCAGGCAAAGTAAAAATGAGTCCCAGGTATATTAGATGATTCAAAATACAGCTCTAGTGAAAATGAGGACACTAAAGTCAGAGATGCATGCGAACAATATGAAAAAATTGCTTTGTAAGATGTGAGACTGAAAAAAAGAATTTAGAAATTTATATTACATTATATAAAAATGTGTTCAAACATATATGAATAAATTAATAAATTATATCAAATAGTAATATATTTGAGTATTTTATCTATATCTGGACAATAGATATAGATAAAATTTACCTATCAATTTTCAACGTTTCTGGTCAACACTTAAGGCTGGCCAAAAATTTACTTGGAGGGATCTTATCTTTGGGAACATAGGGGATCAGAGTATCACCTTAATTACAGGCTTATGCTATTGGTGGGTAAATACATAGAGAGATAGACAGATATTAATCACAAATTCTAGCAGATTCACAAATGTACTTACTCTATAGGTCGGGTCCTTTATTTCTTTATATCACAAGTGATTCTTCTCTTCCAAATACTGAGTACCAGGAAAATAAGTGAAATTTAATCCAATCTACCTGAAGATTAGTCTATTTAGATTTAACTTCCTTTCTTCAGAGTAACTGCCAAACCTTCCTCATTTTCTACCCTCACCCTCTTGCTCCTCCCCAAAATGGAGTCTCATGTTTCTTTCCGCAGGAATGCACATTGACACTACGCCACTGAGGGAGAGGAAGACCTCAGCTTTCTGCTAATCTTCCAGGGCACACTGGCTGGTATCTCTAGAAGCACAAGTGGCTCAATCCTCTCCCTGAGTGTTCTGCTAGAATCTATTAATCATACAATTAATGGTCTACACTTCCTCAGGTTGGTTATTTCCCTCTGACCCTTCTTTAATATTTGGCCTCACTTTCAATGTTTCTAACATTGAAGATATATGGTGAACATAAGTGCCCTGGGATATCATTGAACCAAGAGTTAAGAAATCTTTTTTATCTAATAAACAATGAAATAGCCAAAAGATGGGCACAAAGAGAAAGAGCCTGGGTTTAAAAATAAAACATATTTAATTATACTTTACATTTCATAATAATAAAACATTCCCTCTCAATATATTTTTTAAAGCATACTTTTAGTAAGTGGAATAATAGTATGGAATAACCAAAGTGGATCTTTTCATAAAGGAAAATTCACATTACCAAAAGCCCAATGAGAATCATACTATGGAAAGAGGGCAGCATTAGAAAACTAGTAGGTAATATCTCATGAACTGTGATGAATATATTTCAAATAAAATTAGCTTTCAAAATTCTGCTGAAGTGCTACTTCCCAGAATATGGAGTGACTGTAATCTTGTTTATTACTATGTGGTTTACTCAGGAATATACGTAGGACTGCATCACCTTGACCACTGATAACTACATGGTTGTTTATATGGTTGCTTGAGACTCTTGCAGAGTTGTGCCTTTTAAAACTAAAGAGTTGTTAGTTTCATTTAAAAGAAAAAAAAGAAATTATGTGCAACTCAAAAAGATTTGGAGCAAATATCAAGTAAAATATAATGAGGGTCTTTCCTCCATTCCAGGAAATTTAAGAACATTTTTATATTCTGTGGTGAGGTCTTCTGAAACTGGAGCCTATAAAGCATTATTTCTAAAGTAGTATATTTCAATAGATGACTTTCTTAGATAATCTGTTTTTGTTTCCTTAATTTTCTCAGTGTTTCAGTACATAAAATACTACTAAATTTATATTCTGGGAAGCTTTCAAAAGTATTTCAAAACATCTTTGACAATTTTTAATGTGAACGATGTTATTTCCTAATGATATAGAAAGTCCTGTTGACCTTGTGATGTGAAAGCACATTATTAGGTTCCAAATTAGTGATCTGTTTAAACTTGATACTCTTGAAGTAGATGAGAGTCTGGTTTTAGGAGGGGCTCAAACTGAGGGATAAAACTTTACAAATGAGGCTCAACATTAGACTATCCTGGTCTACATAATCCAGTTTAAACTTCTTTAAATTATGGCTTTTCTACATTTCCCCCAAAATCCCTAGGCATATTTCTTCACTTTTAGGTAATGTAAGCATAAAGTAAGGAGAAAATGGTATCTTTGGTGAATGTAATTAGGAGGTGAAAAGTCCACCAATGTGTTAAGATTTGAAACAACCTTTATCCAATACATATTTTCCACATTTTGATATTTTAGAACCTAAAATTCACAAGTAGACACTTGGCAAGAAGAAAGTGACAACATACACTTCCTACCCTAATACTTGGGTATGTAATACATCTTTTGTGCCTTGTACATAATAGGTGCACAATAGATGTTTCTTGAATGAATGAATGAATAAATGAATGAAAACATTGTCTATGTAGGTTTATCCTAACTTGTAGAAAGCATACACTAATGAATTCTACCCTTTCTAGGCATAGTTATATCTCTTACTATGATCTTAGGATCATATCCTTTAAGTGAAATTGCTTTTCTAAATCTAACACAGTTATGATATCAAGTGATCAACAATGAGATCTTTTGTTTTTAATTCCATGACAAAATAATAATTATTTGATAAGGAAATAATTACTGATCCTTAATCAAAAAGAAAGAGAATTCTGATTTGGTGAGTTTTCAATAAAACTTATTAAGTCTACAAGGAAACATGAAGTTGGTGAAAGCTAGAAATTGGAATCTACAGTCAGTTGCCAAAGAGCTTATTTTATCTCTTCATTTCAGTAAAAGAAATGAAGCTGGCAAAGCCAATATTAAACTTGTTATTGAGTCCAAAAATTACTATACAGTGTTCATGAGGAGACTACAGCAATGCTTCCAGACTCAAACTACTCTTACATCAAATTTCACTGAAGACAGATTCAACCTAATTCACGAGTATATTGAATTAGCATGACTACATGCTTTATTCAGGTCCCTGAGGAGACTGAATTTATCTGCTTAGTGGGAAGGTCAACTGGATGGGAATTAATTAAGGAGTATTGGAAATGGATTACATTGTAAGCTTCCATATAGAATATAGAAGAAAATTAAGACCCAAAAGGTAAACATCAATAGGTAAGAGAAAAGGTGCACCAGGTTCGCATGGATTAAAGGTAAATTTTAGTGAAAGAGAACAAATACATTTTCTGAGGAAAAAAGGATATGGAAGTAAATTAAAGTACTTATGAACTTTAGCTAGTCATAAGAAAGATAGGCTCTTGTCTAACGTTTAACTCCATCAGTCTTAGCAACTGCCTGAACACATGAAACTTTACAAAAAAACTTCCATTTCCTAATTTTGGGAACTTGGCTATTATACGTTTTGGCAAATATGATTTGAGACTAGTATTTTAAAATTATTCTTTTTCTAATCTTTATGCCTCTAAGACCAACTATTAATAAACAAATATTACAAACTTAAACAGCTAGTCAAGCCTCTAAAAGCACATATAATATTATTCAAAATAAAAGTATTGAAGAATGAAGCCTGAGCAACAAGGCATAAGGAGCTAATTTAAAATTAAGATTTGGCATCTATGTATAACTTTTGACAGTTTTGTTGTTGTTCTTATTTTTTCTATTAAATACAGTACTCTCTTCCTTCTTTTTTTTTTTTTTAGACGGCGTCGTGCTCTGTCACCCAGGCTGGTGTACAGTGGCGTGATCTCGGTTCACTGCAAACTCCACCTCCCGAGTTCTCACCATTCTCCTGCCTCAGCCTCCCGAGTAGCTGGGACTACAGCTGCCCACCACCACACCTGTCTAATATTTTTGTTTTTTTAGTAGAGATAGGGTTTCACAGTGTTAGCCAGGATGGTCTCTATCTCCTTGACCTCATGATCTACCCGCCTCGGCCCCCCAAAGTGCTGGGATCTCTTCCTTCTTTTTAATAAAAAATGGAAATTAGTAAAAAGGGGTAGATTTAGAAATAATCCAAATTTATGAAGAAGCTGAATGTTTGAAATATTTTGGAGTTAATTTCGCAGTTAGAAAGGAAATTCAAAGAATAGTTTATAAAACTCAAACCACATTATAGCATAGACTTTAGAATCAAACAGAAATAGCTTTACATTCTCGCTTCATTACTTAATGACTGGGAAAATTTGTACAATTTACATATTCTCAGTGAGCCCCGGTTTTAAATGGGATATCTTATTGTGTTGTTGGGTAAATTAATATGGGGAAAGTGTATTTAATATCATCATATAAAAGTAGCCCCTAGTAAGTATTATATTATATGGGGCATCTTGTTTCTGTATTTAATAGAAAGAAAGCTTTAGTTATTTTTAAAACAACTGAACTCCAACAAATTTACAAAAATAACCAAAGGAGGAAAGAATATTGCATACCTTAAATCATAAAATTATTTTAGAGCCCTGTTTTACAATTTTTATGTGTATTAATAGTCTTTTGTGAAATATTAAAATCTCCAAAAAGAATTTTCCATTTTTAAAACAACACTTATTAACATCTTATGGAACTTCAGAATGCCCAAAAATGCAGTTTAAGTAAAGCGAATTTTGAACATTTGGAATTCTGCTTGCCAAATGTTACAAAAATACTTAATTTTTAAAATACATATTTAAATTATATAACTATTCCATTGGTGCTTCAGTCACACCCCTGGGAGGAAAAAGAGTATGGATAAAAGCAAGGTACTTGAGGATGTTTGAGACTATTAGAGTTAGAGTACATTCAAATGAGTCCAATGAGTGGACTTTTTTACAAAGACATGAGGAAGCTTTAGAGAAATCAGTTAGAGAGGAGTCAGTACCCCACGGCTAGCAATAGCAAAGAGCTATTACCACACCCAGGCTTGAAAGTGCAAGGAGAGGAAGTAGACCCTTATGAACAGAACTAACCTAAGATTACTGAAGGGGAGCCTTTGGTGGAGGAACAAAACCAACCTACAGCAGTCTTAAAGGGAAAGAACCACAGCAATAAGTACCTAAACTGTAATAGCTTCGAACCTGACAGTATCATTCATTGTGTGTTATTGGTTTAACCCGACTAGAAGCCAGACAGTGAAAGACTCCACTGATGCAATCCTTAAGAGTCAATGTCCTAGATGCTAAGCAAGGTGCAAATAATAATAATAATTATAATAATGTAGAATGGATCTATAAAGGCATGAACAACATCACCTCTAATTGTAACATTTCTGTTTTATAGGATATAAAGTTTTGTTTGATGGCAGGGCACAACCCAAATGAACTTGAATAGATGAAAGCCAGAATTTTTTGTTATAGCCCTAAGTGAGAGAAGACTGCCTGGCAAGGCCACCTGGGAGTTTGCACCTGGAGAAAGATAACAGCAAGTTGGAGTCGTAGGGTGCAATTTATGTAGGGTAAGTAGGGTGGCATTAGCTAAGCTCCTGTGGATTGTTTAATTTGAATTATTCCATGGGCTTCAGGGTAAAGGGGTTGTCCATAGTCATGTGGTAATTTTCAAAAATATTTTGAATAATTTGTTATTTATATACTCATCTACTCTGTAAAAATAGATCGAAATGACTAAAATGCAATATAGCGGATCATGAATAAAAATCCATATTTTTCTAGCACTTATAAGTTTGTATTTGGAATTTTTAAAGCACTTCAATCACTATAGAATTGATTTGTAGACTTTTTAACTTGTAAATTATAAACATTTATCTGTAGCATTAAAATGCTTCCAGAAATATTTAATAGTTGTACATATTATTTTATATGACTTCCCTCTAATTTATTTAATAAATCACCTTATTAAAACATTTAAGTTATTCCTACTTCCTTTGTTTAAAAATATATATATAATGCCATGGTGATGCTCTTTATATGTGAATCTATTTGAATATCTTTGATTTTTTATAATACATTTCTATAAGTTACCATTTTGGGTGCTCTTTATTCATTTCAGTATGTCTGTATTTCCACCTTCCATCATTTTCTTTTTGCCTTAAGAATTTCCCTTGACATTTTTTATAGTGTAGGTCTGCTAGTGATGAAGTCTTTTAACTTTTGTATGTCTGAAAAGGACTTTATTTCACCTTCATTGTGACTGGGTATAGTATTCTAGGTTGACAGGATTTTTTTTTCTTTCAGTTTTTAGGAAATGTCATCTCACTAGTAGCATTTCTGACAAGAAATCTGCTGTAACCTCTATCTTTGTTTCTTCATACACAGCATGTTGTTTTTTGTCTGGCTGTTTTTATTATTTTCTCTTTGTCATTATTTTCTAACAATTTAAAATGAGTCCTGATGAAATTTTCTTTGTATTTCTTGTAAACAGGTTTCATTGTTCTTGAATTTGTAGATTCACAGTTTTTATTAGATTTAGAAAAATTTTGGGCCGGGCACGGTGGCTCAAGCCTGTAATCCCAGCACTTTGGGAGGCCTAGACAGGCGGATCACGAGGTCAAGAGATCGAGACCATTCTGGCTAACACAGTGAAACCCCGTCTCTACTAAAAAACACAAAAAACTAGCTGGGCGAGGTGGCGGGCGCCTGTAGTCCCAGCTACACGGGAGGCTGAGGCAAGAGAATGACATGAACCCAGGAGGCGGAGCTTGCAGTGAGCTGAGATCCGGCCACTGTACTCCAGCCCGGGCGACAGAGCAAGACTCCGTCTCAAAAAAAAAAAAAAGAAAAAGAAAAATTTTGGTCATTACTTTTTCCATTTGTTTTTCTATCTCTTGCTTGTACTCTTTTTTTTCTCCTTCAGGCACTTTGATTACATGTGTATATTCAGTTGCTTATTTTCTATAGCAATGTAGTTTTTCTTTAGATCATATTATATTGGGGGCAAATGATTCATTTTTAACTTAGAACTATCATGTGGAATCATTCTGCTTCAGTTATAAATTCTGCTTTGGGATGCTTACGTCTTGAATACGCTCTCTGAGTGAATAGCAATACTGCAAACTAGGAACACAGGAGAGTTTATAGAATCAAAGCACATTTCCTCCTAGTCACTCAAATTTGATTCTGCTGATGGAGCCCTTCTTGTTAGTTTTCCAGTCATCTTTTTGTTAATCAAGCCAATAAACTAGAGTCAAGAGTATGTCAGTCTTACCATTTGCAAGAAGCTGGAGAACCAGTATCAAAGAGGAAAAAATAAAATCACTTCTTTAATGCTCTGAAAATAGAGTTCTCACTGTGAAATTTCCTCCAACTTAAGGCACAGTCTGAAGGTGAGGCTGAGGAGTAATGTATCTAGTTATTTTTGTGGGGAAAGGGGGTGGGCAGTGATTATTAATAAATATGTGTGAATTATGTTTTCAAAGAAAGAATTTCCTATTCAGAAAAATGTTAATCCTATTTTGTAGCAACCAGAAAACCGGATTTGTAAAGTGTTAGTGATTGATATTTAAGTTAATTCTAAAGCATACCTTTAAGATTCCAGCTAGGTATTTTACCTAAACTTCAAGCTTTCTTGATTTCAACTCTAAGCAGCTGATGGTTATTTATAGTTAATGATTAGTTTGCAAAACTGAGAACAACATTCTTTTGACAGTATTCCTTTATTTACAATTGCCTTCTTCAGGATCATTAAGAAATAATGATTTTAAAATGATATGTTCCTGGGTCTCAATCCATATCATGGCAGTGGGGAGGGGAGGTGGAGGAGGACTAAAATCTTTATTGTTTTAAAAAGAACCACAAATTATTTTTATTCACCTTAAGTTTTGAGAATTTACTCCTGAGTTTTTGAGATTGCACATATATTAATTTTCTTAGAGAAACATACATTTTAAATCATTTTAAAAGCCAAATAAGAACCATTTCTTACAGTAAATTAGATAACAATAAATTCAACACTGTTTACTCAATTCAGATAAAGACATAACTGTTTCCAATTTTGAAATCTTTCCTCAGAAAGTAAATTACTGAGTTTCTAAAGCTCAAAAATCAACATTGAATATATTCACTAATAAGAATTTGTTTCTCCAGTCTATCCCTAATTAAATAGATTAACTTAGCCATTCTCTAAATTTATCTATCTCTCTTCTTTCTTTTAGAAAACATCACTGTCAGCCTGAGGCTCTCTCGGTAACATTCATCATACTCATCCACTTTGGCTAATAAAATAGGCTTAAATAAAGATCCTCTCAAAAGCCTATGAATACATATTTTTTTTCAATTACACAGTTTAATAATTATCAGTAGCACAGCTTTTGATTTGAAAAATAAAATAAATTTGTTCTGTCAAGCATGAATCATTTTCTTAGGAGTGAAAAAAGTGATTTTAAAGTTAACTTGATGAATTTTCATTATACTAATTTGAAAACTTCTCATAACTTAAAATAAGTTTCTTCTTACCAAACCTTTTAAAGATGAGCTCCACTCCCATCTTTATAACAAGTAAAATTTGTGTTTCTAGGCAACCTGCTCGAGCTGTCTGGCTCACTTTGTTCACTTCCATTTGGGGACAAAAGAATTTTCCATTTTAGTGGACTCTGTGTTATACATTCCCACTTTCCTTCAAGATGTCCCCTCTTCATGTCCAAGGCATTCATTCCTGAGCCACTGGGGACATTGACTGCTGAGGGTTCATAGTTCAGTCTTTTTTAAGAAATCGTTCTTAACCATCCTATGTTACACTCCTACCCAAGATCAGCACTCATTCAATGACTGGGTCATGTGAAGTACAAAGTCCCCACTCCCTTTTCTTGACTGAGGACAAAACTGAAGGGCAACCAGTGTCCATGTCATGTGGACTGCACTGCAGCTTAATTTTTCTCTTATCTGCCCCACCGTCTGTCTTCATTCACATTCAGGTATTGTTTCTGAGAGCACATCCCCATAAACCTACGGCACACAATTTTTTTTCCTCTGTTTTCTGGCAAATCTAACCTAAAAACAGATATTTTGTGATATGTGTAAAGATTTTCAAAATAATTATGCCATTTGTTAGTTGATAATTTTAAACATTAAAATGTCATATTTATAACTGAAAATGGATCATAGACCTAAATTTAAAATCTAAAATTTTTAAAGTGTTAGAAGAAAATCTTTGTAATCATGAGTTTTACAAATATTTCTTAGATACAACACCAAAAATATAATGCATAAAAGAACAAATTAATAAATTAGTCTTCATCACATTTTAAAACTTCTGCTCTTCAAAAGAAACCATTAAGAAAATGAAAAGATAAGCTCCAGACTGGAAAATAATCTTTTGAAAGGCAAACATCTGATAAAACTCTTGTACCCAGAATACATGAAGAACTCTGAAAACTCAATAAAAAGAAAATAAAGAATTGTATTAAAAAGTGGACAGAATGCCGGGCGCGGTGGCTCAAGCCTGTAATCCCAGCACTTTGGGAGGCCGAGGCGGGCGGATCACGAGGTCAGGAGATCGAGACCATCCTGGCTAACATGGTGAAACCCCGTCTCTACTAAAAATACAAAAAACTAGCCGGGCGTGGTGGCGGGCGCCTGTAGTCCCAGCTACTCGGAGGCTGAGGCAGGAGAATGGCCTGAACCTGGGAGGCGGAGCTTGCAGTGAGCCGAGATCGCGCCACTGCACTCCAGCCTGGGTGACACAGCGCGAGACTCCATCTCAAAAAAAAAAAAAAAAAAGTGGACAGAAGATTGATTTGGACAGACATTTCACCAAAGAAGGTATACTACAAATGACAAATAAGCACTCAAGAGGATATTTAACATCATTACCACTAAGGAAACAAAAATTAAATATTTAATGAGATATCACTGCACATTTATTAAAATGGCTAAAATTAAAATGACTGGCCATAACAAGTGTTGGTGAGAATTTAGAGGAACTGGAACTCTCATACACTACTGGTAGGAATATAAAACGGTACAAACACTTTGTAAAACAATTAGGCAGTTTCTTGATAAGTTAAACATATGCCTACCGTATCATTTAGCAATTCTACTCTAGGTGCCTACTTAAAAGACAAAGAAAATATGTCTGCATAAATACTTCTGCATTTGTATTTACAGCATTTTTATTTGTAATGGCCAAAAGCTGGAAACAACTCAAATGTTCATCAACAGATAACTGGCTAAACAAATTGTGATATATCCATAAAGTAAATCCATATTACTCAGCAATAAAAGCAATCAGTTATTGATACATACAACATGGATGAATATCAAATTAAATAAGCTGAGTGAAAGAAGGCAGTCAAAATATGTATATTTTAGGATTCTATTTATATAAAATTCTGTAAAATGCAAAAATTTATAGTGACAGAAAACAAATCAGTTTTTTTTACTGGCACTTGGGGGGCAGCTGCAGGAGAGGAATTGCAAAGGGACACAAATACTTTTTTTGTCTAATGAATATCTTTATTCTTTTGGTTAGGCTGATAGTTTCATGGGTATATACAAAGCTTATCAAATTATACAATTTAAATATGTACAGCTTATTCTATGTAAATTTTACTTCAGTAAAGCTGTTTTTTTAAAGACCATATTTAGCCCTGTGGTCTGCTCCCTGAATGTATAATGAATGCTGAAAAAACGTGAAGGAAAAATTCTGCAGTTCTGTGTACTGTTATACTGGAAGAAGTTGAGAGATGCAATTTGCAGTGACAGGTTCAACAAATATTAGAACAGCATGAAATGAGAAATTATGAGGTGAGCAAAAATTGTGTTTAATAACATAGTGCATTAAGAATGGTGAAAATGTTTTAGCCTAGAAAAATATTGACAGATAAAATAAGTTATGGAATCAAAATGTTCCTTCAAAATGTGATCTCAACCCTTTGATAAAGGATTACTGAAACTTGTAACACATTAATTTAGAGTGTCTTACATAAAAGAAATCAAACACTATTACTTTTAAGGTTTAAAAGTAATAAAGGATACATATAATCTATGATTCCCTTCCCAGAACAAGATGGCTAGAAGTGAATATAGTGGACTTGGCCTCAAAGCTTGATTCTGGCCATTGGTAGCTGTATAAATACGAGCCAGTCAGACTCACTATAAACCCCAGTTTTCTCATCTATATAAAATATGAGATTAATAAAACCTAACTCAAGGTTGTTGTAAATGTATGTCTTTCTGTATATAGACGTTTTGTTTCATAGTAGGCATAAACAAATGAAATAATCCCAGTGCACCCTTTTAGCTTGAAAAGTAAATATGTGGTGTGATTTTTATAGAGTGTTAATTTTTTCCTAAATATGTGTTCGTCAATGTAATTAATGTTTAGCTTTGCTACAGTCAGCCAATAAGTCTTGGATCTTGGTAACTTAAAGGAAGCAACATTTATTTTACAAAGTCTTATGCAAACACTTTGAGGGATCCAGGCTGCATCCATCTTGTGATGACTAATATAATTTAAAAAAATTTTTTTTTAATTTTTAAAATTGGTCTCATGGAGGCGGTGAATAGAATGATATCTTAACATCTGTCCTCTAAGGCCTCTCCAGCTGGGAAGAAGAAAGGTAAAGGTAGAGAGTACATTAAAATGTTCAGCTTGAAAGGAATTTGTATTCGTTTCTCTCACATTTTATTGGTCAGAATTAGTCACATGTCCTGACTAACTGTAGGAGGCTGGCAAATGGTTTCCTTGCATGTGTTCAAGAAGGAAAGAACTGGGTTAGCTGGGTACTAATAGTTTTGATCACAGTATAACACTGGGTTTATTTTTAAATGCCTGGAATGCCATTTCTAAAAACCATGCTTATTGGTGTAATGGTAATATGTACACGTCCTGATGCATACAGCAGTACGTCAAAACACCAAGTTGCAGCAGAGAAAGAGTGACAATCACAGGACCACCTAACTAGGAGATGGGACGTGATATGGTTTTGTTCTGTGTCCCCACCCAATCTCATCTTGAATTCCACTCCCATAATCCCCATGTGTTGTGAGAGGGAACCAGTGGGAGATAACTTGAATCATGGGGGTGGTTTACCCCATACTGTTCTCCGGGTAGTGAATAAGTCTCATGAGATCTTATTCACTACCATGAGGTGGTTTTATCAGGAGTTTCCACTTTTGCATTTTCCTCATTTTCTCTTGCCACCACCATGTAAGAAGTGCTTTTCATCTCCTGCCATGATTTTGAGGCCTCCCCAGCCATGTGGAACTGTAAGTCCAATTAAACCTCTTTTTCTTCCCTGTATGAAGTATGACTTTATCAGCAGCGTGAAAACAGACTAATACAGTAAATTGGCACCAGTAGAGTAGGGTGTTGCTGAAAAGATACCCGAAAATGTGGAAGCAACTTTGGAACTGGGTAACAGGCAGAGGTTGGAACAGTTTGGAGGGCTCAGAAGAAGACAGGAAAATGTGGGAAAGTTTGGAACCTCCTAGAGACTTGTTGAATGGCTTTGACAAAAATGCTGATAGTGATATGAACAATAAGGTCCAGGTTGAGGTAGTCTCAGATGGAGATGAGAACTTGTTGGGAACTGAAACAAAGGTGACTCTTGTTATGTTTTAGCAAAAAGACTGGTGGCATTTTGCCGCAGGGGCAAAATGCCTAGAGATCTGTGGAACTTTGAACTTGAGAGAGATGATTTAGGGTATCTTGGTGGAAGAAATTTCTAAGCAGCAAAGCATTCAAAAGGTGACTTGGGTGCTGTTAAAAGTTTTCCATTTTAAAAGGGAAACAGCATAAAAGTTCAGAAAGTTTGCAGCCTGACAATGCAATAGAAAAGAAAACCCCATTTTCTGAGGAGAAATTCAAGCTGGCTACAGAAATTTGCATAAGTAAGGAGGAGCTGAATGTTAATTCCCAAGACAATGGGGAAAATGTCTCCAGGGCATGTCAGAGGTCTTCAAGGCAGCCCCTCCCAGCACAGGCCCAGAGGCCTATGAGAAAATGGTTTCACTGGCCAGGCCCAGGGTCCCCATTCTGTGTGCAGCCTAGGGAATTGGTCCACTACATCCCAGCCACTACAGACATGGCTGAAATGTGCCAATGCAGAGCTCAGGCCATGCCTTCAGAGGGTATAAAAGCCTCAAACCTTGACAGCTTCCATGTGGTGTTGAGCCTGTGAGTGCACAGAAGTCAAGAATTGGGGTTCGAGAACCTCTGCCTAGATTTCGGAAGATGCATGGAAACTCCTGAATGCCCAGTCAGAAGTTCCCTGCAGGGGCAGGGCACTTATGCAGAACCTTTGCTAGGGCAGTGCAGAAGGGAAATGTAGGGTCGGAGGCCCCACACAGAGTCCCTACTGAGGCACAGCCTACTGGAGCTATGAGAAGAGGGCCACTGTCTTCCAGACCTCAGAATGGTAGATCCACTAACAGCTTGCACCGTTTGCCCAGAAAAGCCACAGACACTCAACGCCAGCCCATGAAAGCAGGCAGGGGGGAGCCTGTACCCTGCCAAGCCACAGAGACAGAGCTGCCCAAGACCATGGGAACCCACCTCTTGCATCAGCGAGATCTGGACGTGAGACCTGGAGTCAAAGGAGATCATTTTGGTGCTCTAAAATTTGACAACCCTCCTGGATTTTGGACTTGCATGGGACCTGTAACCTCTTCGTTTTGTCCAATTTCTCCCATTTGGAATGGCTATATTTATCCAATGCCTGTACCCCCATTGTATTTAGGAAGTAACTAGTTTGCTTTCAATTTTACAGGTTCATAGGTGGAAGGGACTTGCCTTGTCTCAGATGAGACCTTGGGCTGTGCACTTTTGGGTTAATGCTGAAATGAGTTAAGATTCTCGGGGACTGTTGGGAAGGCATGATTGGTTTTGAAATGTGAGGACATGAGATTTGGAGGGGCCAGGGGCAGAATGATATAGTTTGGTTCTGTGTCCCCACCCAAATTTCATCTTGACTTGTACACCCATAATTCCCACGTGTTGTGAGAGGGACCTGGTGGGAGAGAATTTGAATCATGGGAGCGGTTTCCCCCATACTGATCTCGTGATAATGAAAAAGTCTCACGAGATCTGATAGTCTCATCAGGGGTTTCCGTTTTTGCATCTTCCTCATCTTCTCTTGTGGCTGCCATGTAAGAAGTGCGTTTTGCCTCCCACCATGGTTCTGAGACTTCCCCAGCCATGTGGAATTGTAAGTCCAATTAAACCTCTTTTTCTTCCCAGTCTTGGGTATGTCTTTATCAGCTGTGTGAAAACGGGTTAATACAGGAGGTAACCTCAAATGTATTTCCCCAGGGAGTTTGGGGCTAGGGATTTAAAGGATTTTGGAGGGGATTGAAATGTGGAGATTGTTAATTGGTCAAAGAATGCAGAGTGAAGTCATGGGACAGGAAGATGAAGAAGTTATATTCTCATGCTGATTCCGTACCTCTGTAAGTCTTTAAACTGGTTGGCATCAGCTATTTTGCTGCAATTTGGGATCCACAAAAACACCTTCAGCAACCCATAAACAAAATCTTATGATTCTAATGTCAAAGATCCTGTCTGTAAGTACAATGTGAATGCAAATCAATTCTTAAACGGTTTTATGATCCTATTGCCAGCAATCCTACCTATGGGAACAATCAGTATCTAGTGCTACGTGACTTCAGCAAGAAGGAAGTGGGCGAAAGTGCAGTCTGATTAATGTTTCATTATACCTATATTTCTGTCCAGAACCTGGTGTGCAACTCCTGTCAACCCTGTAAGGATTAATTGGCATGAAACAAAGTGTACATGGCTTACGTTCTCTAACTCCTAATAAATCATTGCATTTTTTAAAAAAATTGTTGCTTGCTTAAAATATGAATTTAATCTGTGTCTGGCAGAAAGAGATGCTGCTTTACTTTGCCATTACTGTATTTGCTTGAGTATATCCGGCTATCTTTCAGGGAACACATGGATTTATCTACTTCTTACTGTCTCCATGGCTAATACTCAAGTCCATGAAATCTCCATTATGTCTCATCAGGAAGTCGGTAAATGTAACCGAACTAACTATCCCACTTCAACTTTTGTCCCCCAAAGTGCATATGCACAGCAGCCATGGTGACCTTTTATAAACCTAAATTGGGTCATGTCACTTCTCTGCTCAAAACTCTCCAGTTCCATCATACTCAGATTAAAATTCAAACTATTTACTTCAGCCTATAGAATCCTGCATATATTTCAACCACATCATTGTGTAAACCTGCCAAGTCCTCTTGCAACTTTCTACCTGATACATGTGTGCTTATATTTGCATACATGAATGCATACATAAATACACACATACTCCTCAAAATCAGTTATTAGTCACAGTTCAAGATACAGAAATTAGAAAATAAATGATTAGATATCTAAAATGGTTTTGTGGTCTTAGAAACTTTAGCAAGAGAGAATTCTCAAATAATAACATTTTATTGTAACTGTGTATTTAGTTTGTCTCTCCCAATAGACTGAAAGCTTCCAGAAGTCAAGAACTATGTCTTAGTTGGGCGCGGTGGCTCACGCCTGTAATCCCAGCACTTTGGGAGGCCAAGGCAGGCGGATCACAAGGTCAGGAGATTGAGACCATCCTGTTTAACATGGTGAAGCCCCGTCTCTACTAAAAATACAAAAACTTAGCCAGGAGTGGCGGCACGTGCCTATAGTCCCAGCTACTCAGGAGACTGAGGCAGGAGAATAGCTTGAACCTGGGAGGCGGAGGTTGCAATGAGCTGAGATCATGCAACTGCACTCCAGCCTGGGCGACAGAGGGAGACTCCGTCTCAAAAAGAAAAGAAAAAGAACTATGTCTTATTAGAGGTTGTATAGTGCTTAGCTAAATACTTAAACATGATGGGTGACTAAGGTGAATGATTTAACAAGTAACAAGATATACATTAAAAAACAAGATATACATAAAAAAAAGATATACATTAAAAAACTGGAATTCTACATGCCATTGGCAATGGTAACATAAAGACTATAAGGTCTACATCTTTTCTATGACAGGTCTCAACGACCTTTCCTTCCTTCAACATCTGATGAGCAACTTCTGTCTATTCACTTAGTGATTTATTTTTAATTAACTCTTTGTGGTCTAGAGTCCTTAATAGACTGTAAATTTGGGGGAAGAGGAATCTTACATTGTCTTTGTTTGTATCTTGTAAAGCAACCTCCTCTAATGAACATTATATATAATTGCTTTTCAATATCAATAAATATCAGGTAATTTCTAGGTTGAATGGGCACTAGCCATGCAAACCTGATTCAGGACAAAGTGTAGTCTCAGATAGAGTTTAGAGAGTAGCAAGAAAGCAAATGGGCAGCTATTACAGCTTTTACTAGAAACATCTCCTGAAAATAGAGAACTAAGGCCATTTTCAACAGCATTCAAGGTTCAAACCCCATGGCCAGTGAATTAGCTAGAAAATTTCAGCCTAAATTCAGATGTTCCTTTAATGTATTGATTTATTTTATTTGCAGGCTTAGATTTATTGAGGAAAAAAATGTGGGTGTGTAAACAGTGAAATGACTTGATCTGTTATTTATTGCATATAATTGCATACCATTCACTAAAAACACAATACCAAAAGTGCAGTAAAGGAGTTAAAGTCAGGAAAACATTTGTTTTTAAAAATGAACATGAAAACCTAAGAAAATTATTCCTGGTATGAGTCACGTTTTTGAAGTACAGATTTTTGTCCCATGAAAAGCTGATTCATTTCCATTACCATGATGAGCTAAGGGGAACATGAAATTGCCATGGTTGATGGTTTCATTTAGGGGTCAATTTTGAAACTAATAGACGTAATGTTCCTTTGTCCTTACCCTTGTTAACATTTACCAGTGAACTTACATCAAGTTTTGGGATATATTGCCTCATATTTTATCAGGAAATGACATGTCCATGAAACTGAAACAGAACAAATTGTATGCCTTTGACATATTTCCCAAAAGTAACTAGTGAATACAGAGACCATTTCAACTAAACATGCTTGCCTTCCTATTGAAAAATGTGGCAGAGGCTGCTGGAAGTTTGTTAAAATCCATTGTCTTCTTTCTTGGCACCAAACAAGATTATTTCACTGCACTCGGATTTGGCTGTGTGAATTGGGTTCTACCCAATGCAATGTCATCAAAGGTTAATTAGTCACATTCATTGAAGGCTCATAAAGTCTCCTACATTTGCCCCTTCATATTCTCTTCCCCTTCCAGCTAATAGGATGGCAATACCCTGGGTGACCTTGGATGCAACATGTCAGTGATGGCGGAGAAGCTGTCAGCCTTGTCAGTGAATAATTTCGTGAAGGAAAGGCTCTGACTTTGATACCTGCCTTGTACTGGTATAGGAGAAAGAAATAATCTTCTTGTTCTTTAAATTACTAACTTTTGGAGGTCTATTTTTATTGCAGCTTAGCCTACCCTAACTAATATTAACCTTGGACTTGGTATACAGATAAATGTATGCATGTGTGTGTGCGCACACACGGGCCTATCTTGTATCAGTTACAATTATGAATTGAGAAGAAATGTAATTATTAAGAACTTGAATTGTGAGATCCAAAGAAGAAAATGATGCATCTTCACAAATGACTTCAACTTCTCAAGGGATAGCATCAAGAATAATTTTTTAAAAATGTGTTTTATGCATATATCTTTTGGTTGGCATAAACTAATATAACTTACTTCTAAATATAAGGACTTTAGGAATTTAATGATAAATACTTTAGTAAACTGTATCTATACATTTTCTTGAAATTAAGGGTTCCTTTCTCATTAAGTTCTCTATTTTCTTACTAATGTGGATCCATTAAATTGTGGCAACCCATAAATATTTGATTACCACAAGTGTCAAGGCTCAAATAACACCACTTTGATGTACTAACAATCCCAAAAGAATAACCTTGCTATTACATAATAATAACAGTAATAGCGATATGTTAAAAGTAGGTGTCATAGCACTTGCTACTTACACAAGATATAAATTTACTTTAATCTTCATACTAAGTTGAAGCTTGATATTTTTATTCACATTTTTCAGATGAAAAACAAAGGCTCAGACAGAGTTAAGTAACTTGTCCAAAGCCATACAAAAAGTAAGTGGTGGAACTGGGATTTGGAACCAGACTTTGACTCCGAAGTTTATGCTTTTAGTTCCCCACTATACCATCTCAGAAAGTGAAGTACTCAGAACAATCACTTTGTCAATTTTCCTTGGATGTTATGTTTTATAGATGATTCCATGTTCTATCATGGCACTAATACAACTTTGTATTGCTATGCCATAACTGGACCCTTAAATTCCTAGCTTTATATAAATCTCTTTTAAATCAAGAAGAGAATAGAATAATATAATTGCTTAATGATGGAGAAAAATTGCCTTTAAAGCAAAGATAATTACACCTTTCAAAATGTTAGAACTGTAAGCTGAAATTCTTGGTTCTTCTACATCTACCATGGAAACCCCATGTAATATTATATCCATTTATATTTCTACAACAATAATCTGAATCTTTATCTTCAACTCCTACTTTTAACCTTGGTTTCATAACATAATTCTCAATATTTTCATGAGTTCCCTCTCGAATTTATATTAAAATATTTAACTCAACAGCTCTTTTATTATTTAACTTTTATTTTAAATTCAAAAGTACATGTGCAGGTTTGTTATACAACTAAACTTGTGTCATGGGGGTTTGTTGTACAGATTATTTCATGATCCAGGTATTAAGCCTAGTACCCATTAGTTATTTTTCATGATCCTCTCTCTCCTCCCACCCTCTGATAGGCCCCAGTATGTGTTGTTTCCCTCTATGTGTCCATGTGTTCTCATCATTTAGCTCCCACTTATAAATGAGAACATGTGGTATTTGGCTTTCTGATCCTGCATTAGTTTCCTAAGGATAATGGCCTCCAGCTTCATCCATGTTCCTGAAAAGGACATAATCTCATTCTTTTATGGTTGCAAAGTATTCCATGGTGTATGTGCACCACATTTTCTTTATCTAGTCCACCACTGATAGGCATTTAGGTTGATCCCATGTCTTTGCTATTGTGAATAGTGCGGCAATGAACATACATGAACTCAACAGCTCTTAAAACACACAATTCCTCTAAGAAAATGATTACCCATCCTGACATTTATGTCTCCAATGAAGGAATTGATTTATTTGTTCCTTCTTGTTACTTAGTTTGTATTTTACATATACTAGTTATCAAAATTTGTAAATTCTAACTTATTTTTATGCATGATCCACCTCTCCTAGTCACATAAACTATTTTATGGGTGTATTATTTGTTTAGGAGGAATTAATTTTAAAAATTCAAAATTCAGTGATTTTTTTATTAAACCACAAATATACTTTAAGAGATAACGTTCTCTCAGCTAGGTAGGAACCATAGCTCCATATTCATTTTTTATGCTTCCAAAAAGATCTGGTGCAATGACCCAAATTTAACTGGGTCATGATAAATATCTGTCAAGTAATAAATTGCACATAAATCCATTAATAAAGAACACTAGTACTAATAGAAAAGATAAATTCTGAAACAAGAAAGGGCAATTATGTGAAAAACCCGAAGTGTGCATTAATCAAACCCAGTGGCAAGAAGTAGGTAAAATCCATCTTAAATTATGATTTGGAGAAAATTTTACTGATAATGTTAAGGTGATGAATAATCATCTACCAAAAATATAGCTAATGCACCAAATGATGCACTCTTGGGAACTCTAACATTTTGCAAACATGAGATTGTATGATAACAGGAGTTTCGGAGACAAATAAAGAATAGCGAAAATGAAAAGCATTGAATAAGTATTTGTCAGTGTTTATCCAGAAGGATGCAGATGACAGACACTCTTTACTTATTTGACAGACAAGAGTATTAAAGTCATTTTTAGAAAAATGTTCTCAGTGAAGAGCAAAGGCAGTTCTCTAGGCTTAATCAGGTAAGATTATTCATCCTCCCATGCTCAACTTTCTGATATCTTCTTTCATTTATCAGGTACCTTAATGCTGACAATTAGGTACTGTAACTATTGGATTTGAATATTGGGATCACTGGAAGAATTACAGGTATCACCTTCTGTTGTAATACGTTTATTAGTATACAAACAGGTAGTTTAGTGTGGCATGTGCTGTGGAGTCCATTTATGTGAAATTCTGATTTTATTATTAAGAAACTATGAAATCTTAAACAACTTACTTAATCTCTCTGATTTCCACTTTCTTCATTTACAAAATGAAGAAATGGGATTGATGTCTTAAATTTACAGGCTTCCAATAATTGTTTTTATAGAAAGGACTGCATTATTAAGTAGGACTGTCACCCTGACCGGTCAAGATCTTTTCTGACAGGCCACATCTTTACTGTGATGTGGCTATTCAAAGGGAAAACTAAACATTTCTTAGGAGGAATATGTTTTTAAATGGTTTAAACTCATTTATTTCTTGTTTACAAGTATTTAATTTGATGCTTATAGTTAAGGAACACATTTCTTAAAATTAAGTTTTTATTCGAAATAGTAACCTGGACTGGCACGGTGGCTCATGCCTGCAATTCCAGCACTTTGGGAGGCCGAGGCGGGGGGATCACCTGAGGTCAGGAGTTTGAGACCAGCCTGACCAACATGGAGAAACCCCGTCTCTACTATTAGCCTGGTGTGGTAGCGCATGCCTGTAATCCCAGCTACTCAGGAGGCTGAGGCAGGAGAATTGCTTGAACCCAGCAGGCGGAGGTTGCAGTGAGCCGAGATCGCGCCATTGTAATCCAGCCTGGGCAACAAGAGTCAAACTCCGTCTCGAAAAAAAAAAAAGAAATAGTAACCTGTAGGGAAAAGAAAGAGAGATCATACTGTTACTGTGCCTGTGTAGAAAGGGAAGACATAAGAAATTCCATTTTGACCTGTACCTTGAACAATTGCTTTGCTGAGATGCTGTTAATTTGTAACTTTGCCCCACCACTTTACCCCAGCCACTTTGCCCCAACTTTGAGCTCACAAAAACATGTGCTGTATGGAATCAAGGTTTAAAGGATCTAGGTCTGTGCGGGACATGCCTTGTTAACAAAATGTTTACAAACAGTATGCTTGATAGAAGTCATTGCCATTCTCTAGTCTCAATAAACCAGGGGCACAATGTACTGCCAAAAACCACAGGGACCTCTGCCTTGTAAAGCCAGGTATTGTCCAAGGTTTCTCCCCATGTGATAGTCTGAAATATGGCCTCGTGGGATGAGAAAGACCTGACCATCCCCCAGCCCGACACCTGTAAGGGGTCTGTGCTGAGGTGGATTAGTAAAAGAGGAAAGCCTCTTGCAGTTGAGATAGACGAAGGTCACAGTCTCCTGCCTGCCCCTGGGAACTGAATGTCTTGGTATAAAACCTGATTGTACATTTGTTCAATTCTGAGATAGGAGAAAAACCACCCTATGGTGGGAGGCGAGACATGTTGGCAGCAATGCTGCTTTGTTGTTCTTTACTCCACCGACATGTTTGGGCTGAGAGAAACATAAATCTGGCCTACGTGCACATCCAGGCATAATACCTTCCCTTGAACTTAATTATGACATAGATTCTTTTGCTCACATGTTTTCTTGCTGACCTTCTCCTTATTATCACCCTGCTCTCCTACCACATTCCTCTTGCTGAGATAATGAAAATAATAATCAATAAAAACTGAGGGAACTCAGAGACTGGTACTGGGGCAGGTCCTTGCTATGCTGAGTGCTGGTCTCCTGGATCCACTGCTATTTCTCTATACTATGTCTCTGTGTCTTATTTCTTTTCTAAGTCTCTCATCCCACCTGACGAGATATACCCACAGGTGTGGAGGGGCAGGCCACCCCTTCAGTTATCTATCCTGCGGTTACTAGATTGATACGTCTTCTAATAATAGCAAATGTCCACCTCATTTTCAAGCACAAATGATCATTGTAAGAAACTGTGACAGCTGCCACAATTGTGCTATTATCTTCCTTTCATAACTTCTTTTGAAAACAAATAAGAAGGATCTCATTCGTTTTGAACAGAAAAAAGAAATTTGGTTCTGGATTTGACTTAGCTGAAACCCAGCTCTATTCTAGTATTTTCCTTGAGTTTAGGTGAACTCTAGGGTCAATATTACAAGCTTTGACTCTATCATGCTCTAGAATAAACCTAAATTTTTAGGGATTTTCAAACTAAGAACCAAATGAAATTAAGTACATTGCATAAATTTTCTCCTTCCCAACAAGATGTGGATGAAATAGATGTTATATCTGAATAGTTCATTTCACTAGGCTATAAAATCAATTATCAGGATAAAACAAGAAACAGAAGAAGATAGGAAACTGAAATATAAACAAAGGGTAAGTTCAAGACATGTATAAACAACCTCCCAAAAGTTCTTTAAAGAGGAGACTTCCTAATAAATGGTTTATTTTTGCTTATTTATTTATTTTATTTTGAGATGGAGTCTTGCTCTGTCGCCCAGGCTGGAGTGCAGTGGCGCGATATGAGTTCACTGCAATCTCCGCCTCCCAGCTCAAGCAATTCTCCTGCCTCAGTCTCCTGAGTAACTTGGATTACAGGCTCCCACCACCAAACCCAGCTAATTTTGTATTTTTAGTAGAGACAGGGTTTCACTATGTGGGCCAGGCTTCTCTCAAACTCCTGACCTCAAGTGATTCGCCCGCCTCAGCCTAAAGGGCTGGCATTACAGGCATGAGCCATTGTGCCCGGCCCAAATAGTTTATTTTTGATGGGCAAAGTCAATTTGACTACATTCGTAACGATTATAACTAACAAGCAGACTCCTGCTTCGTCTATTTTTGGCTGAGATCCACATTATTTTTCATGCTAGTTTACCCCCGAATATAATACATTATACATTTCACCACTTTAGGCCAGGCATGGTGGCTCACACCTGTAATCTCAGCAGTTTGAGAGACTGAGAATCGCTTGAGCTCAGAAGTTTGAGACCAGCCTGGGCAATATAGTGAAACTCCATCTCTGTTTTTTCTTTTTTTTTTTTTTTAATGAAAAAATTGTTATTATTTTTGAGACGGAGTCTCGCTCTGTCGCACAGGCTGGAGTGCAGTGGCCGGATCTCAGCTCACTGCAAGCTCTGCCTCCCAGGTTCATGCCATTCTCCTGTCTCAGCCTTCCAAGTAGCTGGGACTACAGGCGCCCGCCACCACGCCCGGCTAATTTTTTGTATTTTTTTTAAGTAGAGACGGGGTTTCACCATGTTAGCCCGGAAGGTCTGGATCTCCAGACCTCGTGATCCGCCTGCCTCGGCCCCCAAAGTGCTGGGATTCCAGGCGTGAGCCATCACACCCAGTCGAAAAAACTATTAAAGAAAAATAAATTTAAATAAATTTAAAAATTAAAAAACACAACATTGTATAATTTTAAACAATGCTATTGTTTAAACAGTTTTAAACTTCCACTGTAGTGGCAGTAGACACTCTCCTATTCTATAGCATCTCAATAATTAGCTAGAGGGTTGCTTTTGTGACTTCTATATATTTTGTTCAAATTTTCGAAAAACGTTTGCCCATCCCTGTGATTGCATCCCTTATTTCTTTACATATTTCCAACAAAACTATTCTGTATTCCTGTATTCTATGCCAGACTATCTCAAATCTGTATTCTATCTCTGAAAATTTCCACATCATTAGTTTATATCCATTGTTTCTGGCTTTGTTGACTTTAACTCTGATAAGCTTGTCTTACCCTCTGTCTAGTAATGATTTATTTTAACCTGAAGCAGTCCAACTGGCCATCGTTCCTTCAAAAGTGAACTTAATCCCTCTTTTGCCTCTGGGGAGACTGTAATATGACTTTTCTCAGTGACCATAATTTTGTCTCCTTGTTGTAGAATTTTTTCAAAAAATATACATATATCTCAAATCAATCTCATTCATGCGGCCTTTCTCTCATTATTGTCCCCCTTGCTTGTCTCAGAAAATATCACCTTACAAGTCCCATCTATGTACACTTTCTGTATTCATATCTCATCACAGCAACTCAAAAGCAGAGAATCAGAATCTGGTCCCTGAAGGACTGGAGCCCCTCTGAATATGTTTGGCCCCTAATGAGATTGTTGCTTATGTATTACTTTTCTTTTCCAGTTTCACCTAAGATCTTCAGTTTCCCAAAACATTCAATATCTGCAATCTAAACATTTAACAAGTAATACAGATTATATAAATAAAATCTATAAAGAACTAATGCTATTAAAATTAACTTAGATGATTCTAGGGTAAGGAGAGCAGAGAGCCGACTGTCTTGTACAGTGCCTCATTAAGATTGGCCTCCCAATCAAGAGAAAATGTAGGCCTGAAAGGTGTTTTTCAAATGTGCAAAATTTCTGGGTATCAAAAAAGATTTGCAAACTTTATTTGTTCCATTCCCATCTCCAGCATAGTGGAGTTTCATTTAAAATTGCTTACATATGGGCTAAGCATGGTGGCTCACACCTGTAATCCCAGCACTTTAGGAGGCTGAGGCAGGTAGATCAGGAGGTCAAGAGATCAAGACAATTCTGGTCAATCAACATAGTGAAACCCCATCTCTACTAAAAATACAAAAATTAGCTGGGCATAGTGGCACACGCCTGTAGTTCCAGCTACTTGGGAGGCTGAGGCAGGAGAATTGCTTGAACCCGGGAGGCAGTTGCAATGAGCCGAGATTGCACGACTGCACTCCAGCCCAGGTGACAGAGTGAGACTCCATCTCAAAAAATAAATAAATAAATAAATAAATATTACTTATATATGTCAAACTTGTGTTTAATATCAGAAACATTATGATCATATAATTCCAAACAATATAGAAATTAAGGTTATAATGGTCTTTAGTTTAACCCCTACTATTAAACATGTTGAAGTGTACATGTATACTTCATTGTTAATATATTTTTATTAATGTGTTTTTGAACGGCATAAACCCTACACTTGAAAAGAAATTTGGAGCCGGGCGCGGTGGCTCAAGCCTGTAATCCCAGCACTTTGGGAGGCCGAGGCGGGTGGATCACAAGGTCAGGAGATCGAGACTATCCTGGCTAACATGGTGAAACCCCGTCTCTACTAAAAATACAAAAAACTAGCCGGGCGCGGTAGCGGGCGCCTGTAGTCCCAGCTACTTGGGAGGCTGAGGCGGGAGAATGGCGTGAACCCGGGGGGGCGGAGCTTGCAGTGAGCCGAGATCGCGCCACTGCACTCCAGCCTGGGAGACACAGTGAGACTCCGTCTCAAAAAAAAAAAAAAAAAAAAAAAAAAAAAAAAAA
>NC_037672.1:160449211-160558951 GCF_003255815.1 Theropithecus gelada
GAACCCCAAAAAAAAAAAAAAAAAAAAAAAAAAAAAAAAAAAAAAAGAAAAGAAATTTGGAAATTATAATAGCAGAGATGCCTTGGGATAAAGGATCTTGACTATGCTGCTCATCCAGGGGAATATAACTTGCTTTTGAGAAACAAGCTGCCCCCTCGTCCATGTTCACTATGCTGAGGCAATCACTGGAAGGCACACTGCCCTAGAGGACAAAGTTTCTCTGGGCCAGAAGCTCCCAACCAGATGATCCATCAACAGGACCGAGGGTGCCCAGGGCAAGCACCAGCTCATGTCATCACCCTCACTGAGTCCCAGGTACTTTTAACCATTGAGGGCCAGGAAATTGACTTCCTTCTGGACACTGGCACGACTTTCTCAGTGTTAATCTCCTGTCCCGGACAGCTGTCTTCAAGGTCCGTTACCATCCGAGGAATCCTGGGATGGCCTGTAACCAGGTATTTCTCCCACCTCCTCAGTTGTAATTGGGAGACTTTCCTCTTTTCACATACCTTTCTTGTTATGCCTGAAAGTTCCACACCCTTATTAGGGAGGGACATATTAGCCAAAGCTGGAGCTATTATCTACATGAACATGGGGAGCAAGTTACCCATTTGTTGTCCCCTACTTGAGAAGGGAATCAACTCTGAATTCTGGGCATTGGAAGGAACAAACTCAAGCTCCAGCCTTAAGACTTCCCACAGGACAAAACTTCTCTTTATACGTCACAGAGAGAGCAGGGATAGCTCTTGGAGTCCTTACTCAGACTCATGGGACAACCCCACAACCAGCGGCATACCTAAGTAAGGAAATTGATGTAGTAGCAAAAGGCTGGCCTCACTGTTTATGGGCAGTTGTGGCAGTGGCCATCTTAGTGTCAGAGGCTATCAAAATAATACAAGGAAAGGATCTCACTGTCTGGACTACTCATGAGGTAAATGGCATACTAGGTGCCAAAGGAAGTTTATGGCTATTAGACAATCACCTGCTTAGACACCGGGCATTACTCCTTGAGGGACCAGTGCTTCAAATACACACGTGTGCAGCCCTCAACCCTTCCACTTTTCTCCCAGAAGGTGGTGAACCAGTCAAGCATGACTGCCACCAAATTATGGTCCAGACTTAGGCCGCCCAAGAGGATCTCTTAGAAGTCCCCTTAGTTAATCCTGACCTTAACCTATATACTGATGAAAGTTCATTGGAGAATCTGATACAAAGGGCAGGTTATGCCATAGTTAGTAACAGTACTTGCAAGTAAGCCTCTTCCCCCAGGGACCAGCACCCAGTTAGCAGAACTAGTGACACTTACCTGAGTCTTAGAACTGGGAAAGGGAAGAAAAATAAATGTGTATACAGATAGTAAGTATGCTTATCTAATCCTACATATCCATGCTGCAATATGGAAAGAAAGGGAGTTCCTAACCTCTGGGGGAACCCCCATTAAATATCACAAGGAAATCATGGAGTTACTCCACGAAGTGCAAAAACCCAAGGAGGTGGCAGTCTTACACTGCCGACACCATCAAAACGGGGAAGGAGAGAGAACAGCAGCATAAGCAGCTGGCAGAGGCAGGGAAAGACCAGCAGAAAGGAAAGAGAGAAAGAGGCAGAAAGTCAGAGAGAGACTGAGAGAGAAAGAGACATACAGAAAGTCAAAGAGAGAAGGAAAGAGATGAAGAGACAAAGAAGGAATCAAAGAGAGAGAAAGAGATAGAAATAGTAAAGAAAAAGCAGTGTAGCCTATTCCTTTAAAAGCCAGGGTAAATTTCTGTCTACCCAGCCAAGGCATATTCTTCTTATGTGGAACTTCGACCTATATCTGCCTCTCAGTCAGTTTGCAAGAAATAACGAGCTCTATCCTTACTCTACAATCCCAAATAGACTCTTTGGCAGCAGTGATTCTCTAAAACTACCAAGGCCTAGACCTCCTCACTGTTGAGAAAGGAGGACTCTGCACCTTCTTAGGGGAAGAGTGTTGTTTTTACACTAACCAGTCAGGGATAGTACAAGATGCCACCCAGCATTTACAGAAAAAGGCTTCTGAAATCAGATAATGCCTTTCAAACTTTTATACCAACCTCTGTGGTTGGGTAACATGGCTTCTCCCCCTTTCTAGGCCCCATGACAGCCATCTTACTATTACTCGTCTTCAGGCCCTGTATTTTTAACTTCCTTGTCAAATTTGTTTCCTCTAGGATGGAGGCCTTCAAGCTACAGATGGTCTTTTAAATGGAACCCCAAATGAGCCCAACTAACAACTTCTACCAAGGACCCCCTGGACTGACCCACTGGCCCTTTCACTGGCCTAAAGAATTCCCCTCTGGAGGACACTACAACTGCACGGCCCCTTCTTCGCCCCTATCCCCAGCAGGAAGTAGCTACAGTGGTCATAGGTCAAATTTCCAACAGCAGTTGGGGTGTCCTGTTTAGAGGAGGGATTGAGAGGTGAAGCCAGCTGGACTTCTGGGTCAGGTGGGGACTTGGAGAACTTTTCTGTCTAGCCAAAGGATTGTAAATGCACCAGCCAGCAATCTGTAAAAACGTACCAATCAGCACTCTGTGTCTAGCTAGAGGATTGTAAAACCCCAATCAGTGCTCAATGTCTAGCTAAAGGATTGTAAATGCACCAATCAGCACTATATAAAAATGCACCAATCAGAACTGTGTCTAGCTAAAGTATTGTAAATGCACAAATCATCGCTCTGTAAAATGGACCAATCAGTGCTCTGTAAAATGGACCAATCAGCACTCTGTAAAACGGACCAATCAGCAGGATGTGGGTGGGGCCAAATAAGAGAACAAAAGCTGGCCACTCGAGCCAGCAGTGACAACCTGCTGGGTTCCTGTTCTATGCTGTGGAATCTTTTTTCTTTTGCTCTTCACAATAAATGTTGCTGCTGCTCACTCTTTGGGTCTGCACTGCCTTTACGAGGTGTAACACACACCAGGAGGTCTGCAGCTTCATTCCTGAAGTCAGCGAGACCACAAACCCACTGGGAGGAACAAACAACTCCAGATGCACCACCTTTAAGAGCTGTAACACTCACTGTGAAGGTCTGTGGCTTCACTGCTAAAGTCAGCGAGACCACGAACCCACCGAAAGGAAGAAACTCTGGACACATGTGAACATCTGAAGGAACAAACTCTGGACACACCACCTTTAAGAGCTGTAACACTCACAACGAGGGTCCGCGTCTTCATTCTTGAAGTCAGCAAGACCAAGAACCCACCGGAAGGAATAAATTCCGGATGCACTTTGACTCACAGTCCTTTAAAGAATCTGAAAAGATGGACCTATTCTTCTCCTTAATGAGTATCACTTGCAAACAATCCACACATATTTTCAAATGAGCTTTAACTAACATAAAGGCTTTAAAAATTAGAGTGTAAATGAAGTGCCAGGTAATCTTACACTGCCCCATGGTCTTCAGAGGCTGCAGCAAGACTTCCTCCCACTAAGTCATGATTACCAGCAAGAGAGTTGCGTGGCTCAGGAAGCACCCTTCAAAAATCTGGCCTGGTTTCCACCCCTAATTCCCATCTGGCTCTGGATACTTCCTGACTCTTCACTGTTTACAAAGAGACTTTGAAGTGTTTTCTTTTAGTAGTGCTTTCTCTTCCAGAGTACACTTAAATCAGTGGCTCTCAGCCTTTATTGTGCATAGAGATCACCCTAGGAAGGTTTTCCCTAGTACATTTTTTTAAAAAAGGAGACAAGCAAACAAACACTTCAAAAAGGAAAGGTAAAATATTACTGCACTTGTGTTCTCCACTCTTACATCTGTTTTCCTTCAAAAACAAACCCACACACTCTCCTTCCTTACTCTGCTACGTGATTCCCAGACATTCCTGATGACATTGATAGTTGCTTTAAGGCTTACAAATTGCACACTTTTAGGACTCTTGTGTTATTCTGTTTTTGCATTGCTACAAAGAAATACACAAGACTGGGTAATTTACAAAGAAAAGAGGTTTAATTGGCTCATGGTTATGCAGGCTATACAGGAATCATGGTGCCAGCATCTGCTCAGCTTCTGGGGAGGCCTCATGGAGCTTTTACTCATGGCCGAAGGTGAAGCGGGAGCAGGCATATCACATGGTGACAGCAGAAGCAAGAGACAGAGAAGCAAGAGAGAGATGCCACACACATTTGAAAACCAGATCTCAGGAGAACTCACACACTATCAAGGAAGGCACTAGGCTATTCATGAATGATTCACCTCTATGAGCCAAACACCTTGGGTGCTCTTACCAGGTCCCCCTCCAACACTGGGGATTATATTATGTTTGGATATGGTGGGGACACATATCTAAATTACATCAACTCTGTTTCACATTCTGCTCATAAATGGAAGGGACATAAAGATGCGCATGAATTTTCCTTTAGAGTCATACCATTTTGCAGGTCACACATGATAAACACACTCAAAACCCACTCTTTGCTACTCACTTCTTTAAGGTGGACCTAAGCTCTGGTGTAAAGATGAAAGTAGGGCCTACTTCAGATAGGACCACTGTGGGTCAGGTCTGGTTCTCATGCTATCATTTTCCAAAAAATTAGTTTATCGCCTACTGTTTTCCAAAAAAATGATACCAGGAGGACCAAACCTGACCCACAGTGGTCCTAAGTGAGTACTTAAGTACTCACCCACTCCAAGTTTCAGTAATATTACTGAACTGATACTCTGACCACAGCATGATTTACCTGCATTCCAATTTATTTATTTTGAATGGAGAAGTTAACATTATCTTGGTCTAATAATTGGAGCCAATTATCTGAAGAGGCTAACCCTTTCCTGATGATTCTGGAAAACTTACAGAAAAATGTTGCTTATTGAGCTAAGTATTATAACCCACAAGGTGAGATATTACAAAGGAGCATCTCTCAAGCTCTAATACTCTCATAAATTGATTTTCTTTATATTAGAGATAGTTATATCTAAGCAAATGGGACCAACAGTTTCGAATCAGAACACCTCTCCATCACCACAGACCAATTTCCATTCTTCACACTGCCTTTTTGATATTTCTTATCAGTTGATAAGTCAGTATAATACTATCTCATGAACAGATTAGAGTTCCCAAGATTTTATTTTATATACCTTAATTTTCAGGATCTGTGTTTTCCTGACTTGTAATTTAATCAATCAATTAGCTCACAAGCATGATCCAAGATGAGTTATTTCTGAAAAGTTTCCTAAAAGTAATTCAACCTATTTGTAGTTTGTTGGCTCTGGTACATTTTATTGAGAGCACAACTTATTTTTGAAAATGTTTTTCATTTAATGCTGCCTCCATCTATGTGTTTAGCCAATCCTTTGGACTTTTTCAACAGAATACAAAAGTAGATACGTTCATAAGTATGATTGTATAGAGTGAAATAACAATGTGATTATCCACCATTAGGGATTTTTGACATTAGAATCTGATATAAGAAAATACAAAGCTTTTTCTACAGTACTAGCAAAATAATTATTTTTAGAAGTAAAATAATATTTGCAGGTCAGTATTATTTGAATGAAAGACAAACCTGGTTTTCTTTGAAAGTTTCTATATTACATTCTTTCTTACATAGCTCAGTTTTTCCCAATCGAAAATATTATCAATTGGGAAAATACTCCCAATCGAAAATATTATCAAAATATTCTTGATAATAATTGAATGGCTATTATTTCTATATAATAAACAGTATAGAAAATACAGGAAAAGAAGCAAATGTATTAACCTGAGGTACCAATGTCCTCCATACTACATTTGGAAAAGGTACTTCTTGACTGTATCATACTGTCTAACACAGTTTTTTAAGTTGGATAATATTAAGAATAAGGAACTCTGGTATCTAGAACTGATCAGAGGCTTTGAAATCATCATATGCTGTCTTCCAATAATTATTTATTGGATAGACTTGAGCAATTTATTGTATCTCTTTGATTCACAATTTCTGTATCTATTAGAAGTAGCTGTTTTGGTTGTGATAAGTTGTTTAGAGATTGTAGAACATGTTTGTAAAATGATGAAATAATTCTCATGTCTTTGGCGTTTTATGAGATTTTTATGACATTTTGTAATGATGTCTACTGTATTATGGGTATTTAATGGGTAGTGTGGGTCATTATGACGAGATAATGTTGAGACTTACACTGTCCAGGGGAAAAAAAATATCTTTCAGAAGTTAAAGGCTTTTCATGTCTGTGTTATTCTCAAATTTAAAAAATCAAAATATAGATAGATTCAGCAGCAGTCACGGAATGATTCTTTTATTTAAATAACTCTACTAAGAGATATGCAGAATAAATAAATACAAAACCGGCATGATTTCCACCTTAGGAAACTTGAGCCATAGAAGACAGAACTCATCAACAGAAATAACTGTTATGAGGTAGAACATTAAATGTCATAAAAGAATATATAAAGGACTACTTAAGATGAAAAAGTGTTTTGGGGCCAAGATCAGTAAATCAAAAGTTTCTTATAAGTAGACCCTGAAGTTTGGATAGAATTGCAACAGGTACATATTATTGGAAGAAGCATAGCCAGAAGTTAATACCACATTGCAAGGTCATCATTAGAAAGATCATGTTAACATACGTATCATGCATTGTCCAGATTGGTGATCAACTCAGCCAATACCTGGTGAGTTAAGAGAGCTACGAGTCATGAAACAAGGTGGGAAAGGTAAATTAGAGTCAGATTTTGCCAGATATTGTTAGTGAGCTGAGTTAGAAATATTTCCTAAACACAATTGGTCTTTATTCCCCCCGAATAGAGAAAAACCTAAATGATATTATGGTAAGTACTCTCCTTCTGCCTTACCTGAATTGCACCTACTCTGTAGTGAAGAAATAGATTATAAGTAGAAGTTCTCTATCCTGCCCATAGCTGAGCACACTCACAATTGTTAATGCTTTCAGGCATTCACTGTCAGTAGGCTCTCTGGAAACTTCCTCATTTCTATAGCACATTGCTCTGGACAGAGTATTAGAGATTTATGTCAAATCTTGAAATCATCTTTTAATTTGGTCCTAATTATTTTCTATGGCACAGACATTATTTAGGATATTCATATGAAATTATAGTTGTTCCCTAACTTCAATGTAGAAGAAGTTTCTCTTCCAGTTTTTTATTTTGGGAATTTTTTTTGTTTTATTTGATTAGTCTTAGTTTTATTTATTTACTTCCATATGGACTTTTTTCTTCCACTTAAAGTTTTGGTAGTGAGGTTGAACAAATGCACTACTTTGCCATTTTAAATGGAAGTCAAATTTCTTCCTCTTTAAATCTATAGGAGATTTGGAAACATGCTTAGTAAGCTTATGGCTGAGTTTTTATTTTATCAACTCCAAAGCATAAAAGAGAATTTTTCTTTCAGTGTGTTACTTTTTATGAAATGAAGCATTCTCAGAGTTTCTAAGTTAAATTAAGTCAAACTTTCTTTTCTCCCTCTGCATCGGGTCAAAGGTTTTTAATAGATTGCTTAATTAGTCTGGGAAGGAATTATTCCAACAGTTACAAAGATCAGTCCTATAATCCGAAGTGATCTAGCTTTTACCATATCACAACTTACCTGTGGAACACCCTAATTTCCATAGGAAGTACAGGTCTCAACACATCTCACTTCAGGATAGCACTCTCTCCTCTAAAGAAAAAGAAGTTCTGTTTTATTAAACCTGATAACATTTTCCGTGGTTTTTAGGATTTTCCCAGTGTGCAAACCTCTTGGTAGCAACTTTGGTAACTGGGTAAAGAGAAAATATTATGATTAATCTAAGACTCTTCAAGTAAACCTCTCCTTGGGGTAGACTCCTGGCACCATTGCTAAAACTGTATGGAGCTATATGGGAAACCCTAAAGTGCTATAGCTTAGAGGGGTTTTACATATAACCAACCAGTTACAGTTTGTGTGTGTGTGTGTAACTTAAATCAGGGAAATTAAATCACCTGGTCAAGATGGGCAATGGCTAATTATTGAAGCGACAAGACTAAAATCCAGGCTTCTGTGCCTGTTTTCATTTCATCACTCACCACTCATAAGAGTAAAATATTGCACCCACCATTTTAGCTATCTTTTCCCTGGTGAATTCCCACAAAGAGATTAAACATCCTTTTTTTTTTTTTTTTAAGCCAGACATTTTTAAATGTTTGAAATATCTCTAAAAACCATGTGAGCAATTTGGAGCTGGTAACACTGGTTGCTTCTAAAGAAGGGACCTGGTTGACTGGAACAGGAAGAGATAGGTGGAAAATTTACTTTTGCTGTATATCATCAGCCTTCCATATCCATGGGTTCTGCATCCATGAATTCAACCAACCACAGATCAAAAATGTTTGAAAATAAAACAATAAAATAATAGCAATACCAGTCCAGATGCGGTGGCTCATACCTTTGATCTCAGTGCTTTGGGAAGCCAAGGTGGGAGGATCACTTGAGACCATGAGTTCAAGACCAGCCTGGATAATGTAGTGAGATTCAGTCTCTACAAAAATAAAAAAAACAGAAAATACAACAATTAAAAAAAAAAAAAAACATAGTATAAGAATGATTTTCACAGCATTTAGATTGTATTAGGTATTATAAGTTATCTAGAGATGATTTAAAGTATATGGGAGGATGCATGGAAGTCATATGTCAGTATTACACCATTTTACATAAGAGACTTAAGCATCTTTGAAATTTGGTATTGGGGGTGGGTGTTTGGGTACCAATCCCTCAAGGATACTAAAGAACAACTGTACTCATTTCATATTTTTTGAATTTTGTGAAGTAGTTCTTCACTAACGGGCCGGTCGCGGTGGCTCACGCCTGTAATCCCAGCACTTTGGGAGGCCAAGGCGGGCGGATCACGAGGTCAGGAGATCGAGACCATTCTGGCTAACACTGTGAAACTCCTTCTCTACTGAAAATACAAAAAAAATTAGCCGGGCGTAGTGGCGGGCGCCTGTAGACCCAGCTACTCCGGAGGCTGAGGCAGGAGAAAGGCGTGAACCCGGGAGGCGGAGCTTGTAGTGCGCAGAGATTGCGCCACTGCACTCCAGCCTGGGCCACAGAGGGAGACTCCATCTCAAAAAAAAAAGTAGTTCTTCACCAACATAGACACGTTAAAACTGATACAGAATATGTGTTTATGTGTGTGTGAATATACATATGTATATAAATAATAAATATATATAAAAATAATAAATCTATCTATCTATCTATATATATGTATACACACACACACATAAATGGAGAGAAAGGGAGAGTAAAATCCGATCTTGCTTAGCAATGTGCCGGGTACGTTGTATGCATTACCTCCTTTGATCCTCGCAGTGACACTGGAAGATTTGCATGTGTTGTGATGTGGAAGAGGTTAGGGCACTGGTCTGTGATCCTTTCCTCTTTTGCCCTAATTGACTGGGGGACACCCCTGGGGAAATGAAAAAGGGCAGATGACCCTGTATAATCTCCTTAACAGAACCTCTGAGTAAAAAAAGGTTCTCCAGTAAAAAAATTCTGAGTTAATAATATTGGCCAGGAGGAGGATGTTTATCTATGGAATGTTTTTAACAGGATGTTTCTGGTTAAGTAAAACATGGTAAATAAACCCCAAATCTATAGGCCTGGTCTATGGAAAATGTCACATAAACTGGAATATAAAAATGGAGATGTGCTGTTTGTGGTAAACCCACAGTACTCTACTTTGAATTCTCATATATTATTAGGCATCAGAGAATATGTGTCTGATGCAGGAAGCAAAAACTTGGGGAGTCAATGTGAATATCACAGAATTCTCCCTGTGTTGACTTAAATCTTTCTGCCTACAGGCCCCTTCTCGCTTCAGGGTCTCTCAAGGAAACTTATTAACCACTAGACAGCTCTCGTATGAGGATTTGCAAGTAGATATTAGAGAGAACCATCTGGAATGGGCACTCCTCTAATTTTTAGTGAAAAAGAACAACAAAAAGGGTAGTACAAATGGGTGAGAAATGACAGAAACTACATAAATAAGCACCTAGTGAAAGCTGACCATTCACATCATATGACAAAGGATACTATTTGGTCTTTCAAAATATAAAAAGACAATATTTATTTGTGCATGGCTTGTGAAATCCAAATGTTGAATTCAGATGGATATATCATCATCATTATTGCTGCAGCTTATTAAATTCTTGCTTGAGAGGTTGTAGAACATAACAAATATGAGCTTAGCCCCTGGAGCCAGACTGACTGGATTGGAAAACCTACTCTGCTACTGATTAGCTGTAAACTTGGTCAGGCTACTTAGCTTTTCTGTGCCTCATTTTTCTCATTAGAAATGTGGAAACAGTATCAGTAGTACTTAGTTCAAAGGGTTGCTGTAAAGATTAAATGAGATAATATATGTGAAGGACTTTGAAACAATGCCTGGTACATAGTGCTTTATAGGCATCAGCTATCATTATTCTAAGTGTTACAGCTGAGGTTCAAGAAGAGAAACATCTTGTAAGAACTTGGTCAGTGAGAGTCAGAATTCCAATCCTGCTTTTTTTTCCAAAATAATATGTTGCTATAAAATATAATTGTATATTGAAAGATTTAGGAAATATTTTAAAATTCGAACTATGCTTTACTCTCTGATCCCAGAGAGAATTTTACATGTATCTTTATTCCACTTTTGGAATATGCTGTGGCTTGGTTTTGTTTTATTTTTCAATTTTCTCTACCCAAACTGTGATTTCAGAGAAGAATTGTAGTACCTTCATCTTTGTGTTACCAATGCCTAGCATAGTGAATGTTAAGAAGTGGTTCTAAATAAACTGCTAAATAAACACTAAGGGTGGCAAATAATAATAAAAATGTACTGTTAAGTCTATAATTTTTCTAATGCTTCAAATCATATTACTCGAATTTTTATATTTTAATATGTGTGTCACACTTTAGCGTGTCTTTGATAGAACATTGCCAAACATTTTAATGATATTTAGTGGCAAATACAAAAGACATTTCTTGAGTTGTACTTCCTTCAATCTAACCATAACATTCCTCTTAGCAAATGTCACTTATGACTCCTAAGACACTTACTCAGATTTATCTCTTTGATTGATCAAAGAAACATGTTATCTAATGTCTAATAAGCATATCTTCCCAGCAACTGAGATTTTGAATTCCTCAGCTGTGTTATGGTAATTTAACCAAGGCTGCAACTCTCCTCAAAAATAAAGAAATGAAAATAAACATGGAGATTCCTTTCTTTACAGAAAATGTTCTCATGAAAAGAAAAAAATAGAATATTAATATAGCAGGTTTTATTCGTGTTATTCAAATCTCAAACTAGTCATGGCAGCTTTCTGTTTTATGTAAATTGTATAGGCACATATACAAGACAGATATCCCTGAAAATGTATAGCATTTCAAACTACTAAAAATGGGAGAGTACTGACTCCCTGGTGAAAACAGGAAAACATGGAGGAATTAGATGGCAACTATGTTGGTAAGGACAAGCTAATATGAAATGCTTCGGCATCACAGTTCAACATTCCTCTTACTATTGCAGAGCACTTTAATTCCACAAATCACTTACCTTTTCCACAAATCCAGTAAAGCTCTAATAGTGTTTAGGGGCCTTGATGTACAAAATCCACTCTTATTTGACTCTTATGCCTATAAATCGACTTTCCTGGTTAAACAATTTCCCATAACCTACAATTTCCCATTAACCAGAAAGATGTGCTTATTGGATAATCAAAATATAAGCAAAATCTCTGATTAGAAAGTGTAAGCAGACTCCATGACTAAGTGGAACACACTGATTATTTTAAAGTGAGACAAAAAAAGAACTTTTAAAAGCTCTACAAATCCAATCCTCAAATGTCCCCATATTAAGCCTAACTTGGGCATCAAAGTATTATATTTTGGCCTTAATTTCTGTGTTTTCAGGTGTTAGAAGTATTAAAACATAGTTCAATCTTTCTCTAGTTAGTCACATATATTTAGTGTATGTATCTAGCTATATAAAATTAATCATGTTATACCTGCTTATCAGGGCTTATTGAAGATGGGCTATTCAGGAATAAAGTCAAGTAAAAAATAAAGAACTTCTACTTTACTGGGTCAACACTTTGGGTATAAAAATATTTTTGAAAGGTAAACTTTCAGCCACCTATAAGCCTTTATAGCATATAAGCTATTTATTTTGTTTTGGATTGCAAAGACATAAGCTTGCTTACTGTATATAAATGTAAAGAAAATTTCAGCAAATAAAAACAACAAATGATTAAGCCACTATTTCTCCAAAATGCTTTTAGATAGTTTTTGTGCAATAGAATATGTACATCTTATTACTTTAAATCAAATGGAAGCTCCTAGACAAATGTTATATTATGAATCTATAGAAAGCCTAACGTTCAGTAAGTATTAAAATTAATCAGACAGGACAATATATTTTAATTTAAAAACAGGCAGAAAGACTTGTCACATGTTTAAGAATATCTTACCATCTAATGCTGAGCAGAATGAGTATCTCGTAAAACATGTATACTTTTCTGATAAACAATGTCCACAATCTAGTTTATTTTACTTTTCAGTTAGCTGAATGATAGGAAAAAGTGAATGCAATGAAGAATTATAGAATAATAACAGGTTCCTTGGCTCATACTGATCAATTGGAATTACAATCAAAACAAAACACCACACCATTAGCAGTACAATTGAAAGCAGATATTTTCATATCACATAACAGGTATGGCAAATATTATTTATGCCCTTAACTGCCTTGACATTATTATGGCTACTATTAGCCATTGCAATGATTATTTAATGCAGTACTTTGAAAAGCATACATTTATTTTAAAATATTTTTATTACTATATTTCAATATTTTAGGTTTTAAACATGATTCTGAGAAGAAAACCACAGGTTTCACCAGACTGCAAAGGGTTCTATGTGTGAAAGAAAAATAGCCCTTCAAAAATATCCATGTCCTAATTCCTGGAACCTGTGGATCTGTTACCTTATATGGCAAAAGGAACTTTGCACATATGATTAAGTTAAGGATATTGAGATGGGAGGAGTGTCCTGGATTAGTTATCCCAGTGAGCCCAATGTAATCACAAGACCTTAAGAGAGGCAAAAGTGTAAAAGTCAGAAAAATAGATATAATAATGGAAGCTGAGGTTGGAGTGATGGACTTTGAAGATGAAGTAAAGGGCCATAAGCCAGGGACTTGGGGCAGGGCTAAGAGCTGGAAAAGGCAAGGAAACACACACTTTTTTAGAGTATGCAGAAGGAATGCAACACCTTGATTTTGGCTCAATGAAACCCATTTTCAACTTCTGACCTTAAGAACTGTAAGATAATATACTTGTGTTGTCTTGACCACTTAGTTTTTGGTAATTTGTAATAGCCGCAGTAGGAAACTAATATATCATGGTGTCAAAGAGTCAAGAACACCCAAGTGATTTTGCTCGATGCTGAAGGGTAATATCAATTCTCCCATAACTTAGAAGAAGCAATTCAATATTTTCATGCAGGAAGATAGCCTTGGTTAAATGGAATAATACTAAGAACAAATGCTTTGTTTTCTTGGAACCATTTTAGTACCAAAACACCTTTAGGGTTTTAGTAGTTTATATTGGCCTCACACCAAAAATAAAAGAGTAGATATATTTTCTAATATTTGGGAAAAAAGATCACCATTTAGATCTCAAACTGGATAGATCTAATACCTAGCATTTACACAAATGACATTCTTTACTCAAATGCAATTGTTTTTCCTAGAAAACAATTTTAAAACCTTGATAATCATTTGAATATAATTATAACAATTTTTGGCAGCTGGAAAAATTCTACAGTGATTTGATGCTTTATCTATGCTCATTCGAAATCAAAATAATAACTTATGAAATGCAAAGTCTATGACCTGAACTGCCCTTGTCACTCTTTCAAGTACATTGACTAACACATATATAGCTACTTAATTAATACAAACCTGCAGGCACCACTTTGGAATGACATATTACTTGCCTTCACCATGGTAATATACACATTATAAATCTATATTGGGTGATAAAATTGACATATTGCTAAGAATATTATTTGTATTTTAGGTTACTTTGCATAAAAGTATACTGTTGTTTTATCCAGTTGGTAATATAAAATAAAATCATCAATCGCTTTTACAAAAGCAGCTTGAAGAAATAGTGTAATTTTGATAATGGAAAAGTCCTTGTTTCATAAGCTAGTGTAGCTCTTTATGGAAACAATTCAAAAACAACTCAATTCTTTGTAAACATCTTCATAAGGCTAGAGCTACTGTTGCAATTTAAATCACTTCAAATCACACTGTTTTGATAACTGGTTCCTGGTAGCCAAATATTTTTTTTTAGTTCAAAATCTAGACAGGGAATTACTCTTTAATGACACGGGTTAACAGTATGTGTGTAGACTTTGAAATCATTCCAATAAATCACAGGATCCAATTGGCCTAATCATGTAAGCCTTTTTGTATTCAAGGTAATTCAATAGACCCCAAGTGCACTGTATGGATTCTACTTAGATAAAAGTTTAATTACACCCTTGTGTGGTTTTGTGTCAGTGTGAGAAATCTGGTGGCTTTGGGAAATGTTTGTATTCATAGCCAGACTTCCTAGTTAGCCATTAGTGCTTGAGCAAAACCCTTATTATCAATTTTTATATGATTGTATTTGATGCTCGGTGCCTAGGAATGCATCAGCGCTCTTTATGCAAATTATGAAAACTCTATTAGCAAGGTCAAGCATGGGACACATCAGTCTGAATCATGGAGTATTGATATCAAAAGTAATGTCAGCGATCAACTGATGTTTTCATTCTTACAGATTAGGAAACAAATGCACAGAGGTTAAGAGGCTTCTGTATATGAAACTAGTTAACACAGGCAAAGTTAGAAAGCAGAGTTTGGCCGGGGGTGGTGGCTCTCACCTATAATCCTAACACTTTGGAAGGGAGACTGAGGTGGGCAGATCTCTTGAGCCTAAGAGTCTGAGACCATCCTGGGAAACAAGGTAAACCATGTCTCTATAAAAACTAGCTGGGTGTGGTGGCGTGCACCTGTAGTCCCAGCTACTTGAGAGGCTGAGTTGGGAGGATCACCTAAACCCACGGAGATGGAGGCTGCAGCAAGCCATGGTCATGCCACTGAACTCCAGCCTGGGAGACAGAGTGAGACCTCATCTCAAAAAACAAACAAACAAAAAAAAACACAAAAAGCAGAGTTTTCTGCTTGTGATCACATATTCATTCCATTAGATAACATTAGCTTATCTATAAATCAACTCAGTACAATTTATTTGGTTCAGTATAATCACACACTATTAATATTACTGTATTCATCATTACTGAAACACTGAGTGATGGAAACAAAAGAATAAAAGATATTACAAACTCTAAGGAGAAAGAAATATGTACATAAATAAATTGTATTTATTTGAGATCAGTGCCATGATAAAAGTATTGGGGGTTCAAAGAGGAAGCAATCAGCTCAATTCAGGCAGGTCAGTGATAGCATCACAGAAAAGCTAATTCCTGAATGGAGTTTGAGGAGAGATCTGTTATTTGTCAAACCCAATGGGAGAGTATTTCTATCAGAGAGAAAAAAGAAAGAGCATTCACTTCAAATTGTTTTTCTCCCTTAATGAGAATATTTTAACAATTCATCACTAAATATGATGTTTGCTGTCATTTTTTCATACATACCTTTAAGAAAATTAAGAAAAATTATTTCTATGTTACTAATAATTTTTCTTACAAATAGCCATTATTTGATTAACCTGTCAATATGCCAAGGTTGAGAACCCCTGACCTAGCAGAAGATCTAAAAGCAAAAAGAACATATCCTTTTCTGTGAACTTCTCCTGGCTCCCATACCTCCAATAGCAGAAATTAAAGAGGAAAGCCAGGAACATCTTATACACCAGGTAAATCATCCCTTCTCCTGGCCTCCATGACATAATTGGCAGGAATCAAGTGGGTGTCGCAGAGCCTCTTATAGAAGGGAGACCCAAAGATACAAGACTTTTGAGAAGACTGGCTTCTACCTCACTGATAGAGGCTGTGGAAAAGGGGGCCCATGCTCAGCATGCTCCTAGTAAAAGGGACCCATCCCCAAATCTCATAACCCCAGTACCGCATTCTACTTGAGACAGAGTCGATCATTTCATAAATGTTATGTGACTACCTAAGTCACTACAAGAAGCCCAAGACTTCTGAACCAATCCTCATCCCTTAGGTTCTCATCCTCATGGAGTTCTTTACATCCCCCTCTGGAGCTCATTATGAGCTCACAGAAAAGCCTTTATCATAGCTAAGTTACACTATGCTGCCATACAGCTTTTGAAAGATACTTCTGTCTCCAGTGTGAGAGTGCCAAGTCAAGACCCACAGGTTGAGAAGTGGGGTCCAGGTTGGATTTCAGCCTCCCAGTGCCCTCTTGCATAACACCTTTGGGCAGAGCACAACCCCTCAAACGTATGTGAGGCTTGCATCCTCAGTCATTGTATTAGTCCATTGTCATGCTGCTCTGAAGAAATACCTGAGACTGAGTAATTTTATAAAGAAAAGAGCGTATTTTAAAAAAGGTTTTATTAATTTTTTGAGACAGTCTCACTCTGTCTCCCAGGCTGGAGTGCAGTGGCACAATCTCAGCTCACTGCAACTTCTGCCTCCTGGCTTCAAGCGATTCTTGTGCCTCAGCCTCTCAAGTAGCTGGGACTACAGGAGCTCATGACGATGCCTGGCTAATTTTTGTATTTTTAGTAGAGACGGGGTTTTCCCTTGTTGGCCAGGCTGGTCTCAAACTCCTGGCCTCAGGTGTTCTGCCTACCTCGACCTCCCAGAGTGCTAGGATTAGAGGTGTGAGACACTATGCCCAGCCAGGAAAGAAGTTTAATTGGTTCGCAGTTCTTCGGGGCTGGAGAGGCCTCAGAAAACTTACAATCATGGCAGAAGGGGAAGCAAACATGTTCTTCTTCATATGGCAGCAGGAAGAAAAAGAATGAAAGAAGTGCAGAGCAAAGTGGGGAAAAACTCACAAAACCATCAGGTCTAGTGAGAACCCACTCACTATCAGGAGAACAGCCTGGGGAAACTGCTCCCGTGATTCAGTCACCTCCTAGGAGGTCCCTCCCTTAACACGTGGGGATTACAATTTGGATTATAATTCAAGATGAGATTTGGGTGTGGACACAGAGCCAGACCATATCAGTCATTTTTCTGAATCTTACCTCACCTTCTCACTTTAAGTGACACCTACTGAGGATATTGCTTCTCCTGCAGTTTTTTGAGTGCCTGATTTCCTCTCCCTTACTTTTTGAATAATGCTTAATATTTGCAATAAAGTAGTGTAGATGCTCACCAACTGAAGACCACAAAATCACAAGAATCAAACAAAGTTGGGTTTATTACTTGTTGCAACAGGAGAGACCATAAAATTTGGGGAAACAATGGGATGTGTCATTAAAAGGATATTAGGAGGAGATTGTTATAACATTTGGGCTAGAGTGGGACCAAGCAGGTTTACCTCTGAAATGGGTATTATAAGAAAATGGAGGTTATTGTACAATTGTGTATCTTAATATTTATCTAGGAAGTAAGTGAAATGAAATTAGGCTAAGGCTGTAATTTTTTTAAAACAATTAGCAGTTGCTCATTTAGCATGCAGCGGGGCATGCTTAGTTATTTTTGTGATTTGCTCAGTGTTCTTATTTTTTCTGTGCTCAGACATGATTAAGAAATAGTCTTGTTTTTCTCCCTCAATCACAGTCATTCACAGTGACCTTGTCTGATGTGAGTATTCCATGCAATTGTTTATGTTAATGAAGAAACACCATAGCCTTGCTGTGAGTGTCAGATCATCAACCTAATAGTTGTCAGAATTGCTTCTTTTCTTTCTCAATAGGCATCCTTGTCAGTTTTTTCTCCCTTAATGAGACTATTTTAACAATTCATCACTACGTATAATGTTTGCTATCCTTTTTTTTATAGATACCTTTAACAAAATTAAGAAAATTTGTTTATATCTTACAAATATTTTTTATTACAAATGTCTATTATTTGATTCAACCTGTCAATATGCCAAGGTTGAGAACCCCTGACCTTATATTTCACATAAGATGTAAAATATCTCTACCCAAAAATACCTGTAAGACTGAACAGAGAAAAACTTGAACAGACCGAAATATGTGGAAAGCTCTACCAGTTCATGGACTGTTGTGATGCATATTCTCTCTAAATTGACTTATACATTCAACAAAATCCCTGTTAAAACTGTGTCATTAAAAACATTTTAAAGAAATAGACAAGTTCATCATAAAAATGTTATAGAATCATAAAAGATCTACAGTAGCTAAAACAATTTTGAAAAAGGAGAGCTCTTATAGTGCCAGATATCCAGATTCAAGACTTACCATAAAGCTGTAGGATAGGGTAATGCCAGGCAAATAAGCGTTCGATCATTTGAGCAGAATGGAGAGGTCAATGAACGAAGAAACCCCTTTTTAGGATATGTTACTTTGTTGCAGCTGGAAATCTGTATGGGGAAAGTAAAACAAAGCAAAACAAAACAGAAAACACTAGAAAAGACCCCACTCATCTACTTTTTCATATTAAACATAAAAATTACTTTGATATGGATAATAGACCTAAAGATTCAACCCAGAACCATACATCTTCTAGAAGAAAACAGATTATCTTGGAAACTTAGATTTGGCAAAAATTTCTTGGGCAGGACACAATCAGCATTAAACAAATAATTTAAATTAATTAATTAAATTCCTTAAAAAACTAAAACATCTGCTCTGCAAAGCACACCATTATAAAAATGAATGGACAAGCCACAGACTAAGGAAAAAGTTTTGTAACACATATGACAAAGAACTTGCACATAAAGAACACCTACAAATCAACAGTAAAAGGATGACCATCCCAGTTTTTAAAAGAAGTTGAAGATTTGCACACTTTACCATAGAAGAGGTATTAATGCTCTATAAACACATGAAAGTTTAGATATTCAATATATTAAGGTGCTATATTTGGGGATAGCATGTCCTCAACCTCATCTGGTACTTGACATCTTTAGTCATAGGACTCTGTAAGTTAAAACCACAATAAGGTACCATTTCATACTCAGTAGATTAGCTAAAGTCAAAAGGAGTGACTCCACTGCCTATTGGTAAAAATATGGAACAATTAGTAATGGCATCTCAGATTTCCTTGGAAACTATTTCCCTGTACTCTCAGACCATGTGTATCTGGTAGAGTGGAATCTAACGGAAGACTTCTGCAACAGAGTGAAGACTTGGGCCTGACCTATTAGAATAACAGTAACAGATTAAGAAATATTACTTAATGCAAGCTGGCTCAAAGTCAGTACAATCAGCTCTGAGCCTTTGTAATTCTTGGGAAAGAAATGCGGGGATTTTTTGTTTGTTTTTTGGTTTTTTTTTGTATTGGCACCTAAACTGGTAAATGTAAACCTAGAGCAATTGGTGGTTATTGTGATCACCACCCTGGAAAAGTACTTATAAAAAGAAACTTAGCCAGGTACAGCAGCTCATGCAGCATTTTGGGAGGCTGAGGTGGGAAGATCACTTGAGCCAGAAGTTGGAGACCAGCCTGGGCAACATAGGAATACCCCAGTCTCTACAATACTAAAAAAAATTAGCTGGGCTTGGGGTCATGCACCTGTGGTCCCAGCTACTTGGGAGGCTGAGGTGGGAAGATTGCTTGAGCCCAGGAGGTAGAGGCTACAACGAGCCATGATTAAGCCACTGCACTCCACCCTGGGTGACAGAGTGAAACCCTGTCTTAAAAAAAGGAAGGAAAGAAGGAAGGAAGGAAGGAAGGAAGGAAGGAAGGAAGGAAGGAAGGAAGGAAGGAAGGAGGGAGGGAGGGAGGGAGGGAGGGAGGGAGGGAGAGAGAAAGAAAGCTATCTCAGAGTTACATGGCACCAAAAGATGGAAAGACACAGAAAATTTTGGCCCTGAATCCAGCAGTACATTAGCTTGCTATACCCATGTACTCATCAGTTAGGAAAGTCAAAAATTCCCCTTTTCTTCAAGCCAGTTTGAATTTCAGTTTTATTTAGAACTAAAAGAATCTTAGTTAAAACAGAAGTAACCAGATTCTATTTTTACTTTGCCAGTAAATGACAACAAAAAGTCTAGGATTATGTTGGAACCAATCTGTATACTATATTCTTTTTTTGATGCAAGACTTGAGGGGGCAGGTATTAATTGCTTTCTGCTTTATAAGTTAAATATTTCAAAAGTTTCTTCCTAAAAGATATGAGCTAAACAATTATATTTTAACATTCAGTATATCAAATTAAAATAGTCAAATACAACTTTCAGAGCTAAAGTATGATGTTATCCTTGGAGTAAACTAAAAGAACTAAAGTATAATAAATAATAAATAATCAATGATGTTGTCTTTGTAGTAAATTAAAAGAACACATTGGGCTGAATTTTTAATATTAGAACACAATAGTCTTTTAGTTCATTATACAGATCCTTTAATAATCTGATACTTCTTTTAAGTTCTAAATCAGGCATACAGGCCCATCTCAGATAAGAAAATATCTTTTAATAGACTATAACAATAATAGCTGCATTTGTTGAAAGTTTATTATTTTTAAACATTTATTCTCTTTAAATGCATTATTACATTTAATCCTTACAATAATCCCATGTTATAGATTCATTTCATTGAGGTCATTGTAAATATGAGGAAACTAAGAATTACAAAAGTTGTATAAATTCCTTGTCACATGCTAAATAACATACATACATGGACTTTGGCTTATCTGACTTCAGATTTTGAGCTCCTAATCATTTCCCATATATAAGTCAAACTTGCAAAAAGAAAAAAAAGAAAAAAAAATGAAATAAATCTAGGCCCTAAGAGTAAAGTAAAAGATTCCTAAATTTAGGAACTACAGAAATAAAGATACACTGGATGAAAGAAAGCCCAGTTCCCAATTTCTGTAGCTGGCTTTGTTCAGTTTTAACAGATATCTCTCTTAGAGCACATAATATGCAAACATAAAATCTTTTAAAATATCAAGTGATTATATTTTTTGTAAACTCATTGGAAGAAGCAAAGTTCAATTCTCACTTTAAACAATAATTTTAAAAATCTAAATTAAGGTTTGTTATAAAAAACATGTAACTATTGGAGAGAGTTTTGGAAAATATTTGTACGGTCTTAGATTTAGCAAAACGTGGGGAAAGGTAGACTTTCTAAAACAAAACAGCCCACCCAGAAGTCATCCAGTACAAAATAGACATATTTGATTATATTAAAATGTTCAACCACATTTATTATTTCTTTTCCTTTTTTTTTTTTTTTGAGATGGAGTCTCACTCTGATGCCATGCAGTAGTGCAGTGGCGCAATCTAGGCTTACCTCAACCTCTGCCTCCCAGGTTCAAGCGATTCTCCCGGGTCAGCCTCCTGAGTAGCTGGGACTACAGGCACGCACCACCACACTTGGCTAATTTTTTGTATTTTTAGTAGACAAGGGGTTTCACCCTGTTAGCCAGGATTGTCTGCATCTCCTGACCTCGTGATCTGCCCGCCTTGGCCTCCCGAGCAGCTGGGATTATAGGCATGGGCCACAGTGCCCAGCCAGCATTTGTTTTTTCTGATTACGCATCGCTGCTAATGCTTTTACTATCATCTGCACTATAAATGTTTTCCAGGTCTATTGTTTGTCTTTTAAATGTGTTTCAATATTTTTAATATACAGAGAGCCTATAAATTAATAATACAAATAGAAAAAGAGAAGCAAAGGATTCACAAAATACTTCAACAGACAAGTCAAGGAAGATAAAATCCAAACATCAACACACATAAAATGTTTTTCAATTCTCTGGTAGTAAGAAAAACACAAAATAAACTGTAATGACATAATATTTTTAACTTATCAGATTGGCAAAAATTAGAAAATGGAAAACATTTTCTTCTGGCAATGGTTCAGAAAACAAGCACTGGGAGAGGGAGTTGCTAAAATCATTTTGGAAAGTAATCTGCCAGCAACTGTTAATATATGAAAAGACAAGCAGCTTTTGATTCAGTAGCCCCATTTTTCCTAATTTCAGTTACAGAAATACAAAACACCTTTATATGAATATATTCATTTTATATATATACACACATATTTTGTATATGTACAAATATATTTATATAGAAGTATATGTGTATATGTATATACACACAAAGGTTTTTTTTTTTTTTTTTTTGGAGATGGAGTGTTGCTCTGTCACCCAGGCTGGAGTGCAGTGGTGTGACCTTGGCTCACTGCAACCTCCGCCTCCCAGGTTCAAGCAATTCTCCTGCCTCAGCCTCCCGAGTAGTTGGGACTACAGGCACACCCCACCACGCCTGGCTAATTTTTTGTATTTTAGTAGAGATGGCATTTCACCGTGTTCCCAGGCTGGTCTTCAACTCCTGAGCTCAGGCAATCTGCCCGCCTAGGCAAAGATGTTTTTTGTAGCATGAAAGCACTTGAAAGTTTACCAGTTGGAAAATGCTAAATAGATTATGTTATACCCATGCCTTGGAATATCTTGAAACTATGATAAAAAAGCACAAGTTATACTGTATCCATAGCCACTGACTTCAAGAGATGTTTGTAGTATATTGTTTTAAAACAAAACCAAATTAAATTTCATGTATTGTATACTAAATAAGAATATCTTGTGAAAAGGCCATTTGTCTGACTATGGAGAAGAACTTGAAAGGAGTAAAAGGCAGTTAACATTGGTTATTACAGAGGGATGAGCTAAAGAAAGGTTGTGATGTGTAAGATCATGAATCTTTTACTAATAAAATTCTGTATGATTTTTGTCATTTTAAAATCTAATATAGAAAGGCAAAAAAAAAAAAAAAGAAAGCTGTAGTAGTGACATAAGGTCGATTTTAATGCTGAAAATGTCAACCTGACATGTAGATACTGCATAGTGAGTACAGTGTTGTATGTGACTACAGAATGAGTCATACAAGTGGCTCCAGGGACCTTGCCGATTTTGCACTGTGAGTGGGCCTGTGGCAACTGCAAAGCATTCAGATTCGAAAATTGTGGAACACTGTGTCAGCTCACCTCCAGCTTTCACTCTGAGACCTCCTCGTAAGGAAATGAGTGTTGATATCTTTAGGGACAGAGAATGAATGGGGAAGAGGGAAAACTGATGAAGCAAAGATGTGGCAAGTAAGTCAGGAGATGATTTGATCAGATGAGGCAGTTCCTAAGGGAAGAGTCTTTAAAAGGGGGAGGGCTGGCTCTTCTTCAGCAATGCAAGTTAAGATGAGGCTCTTCGGTCTACCTTTCAACAACAATAACTGACACATGCTGCTTACTTTTTGGCAGACACAGTTCTGAGAGCTTTATACATGTGACTCATTTAATCCTCCAACAAGCATATTAAATTGGTCTTATCACCTCTGTTTTACAGATAAAGTAACAGTGAGACAGATGAGAGAGAGAACTTAACAGTTTTATAGTCTCAAAGCTGAATATTCTTAATATAGTCTTAATTACATAAAAGTATACCTCAAATATATTGCAGGTTTAGTTCCGTACCACCACAATAAAGTGAGTATCACAATGAAGCAAGTCACATAAATGTTTGGTTTCCCAATACATATAAAAGTTATGTTTACACTATAGTGTAGTCTTTTAAGAGTGAAATAGCATTATGTTTAAAAATACTATGTAAATACCTTAATTAAAAAATACTGTATTGCTAAAATACACTAATCATCATCTGTGCCTTCATCTTTTTTCCTGATGGATGGTCTTGCCTCAATGTTGATTGCTGCTGATTGATTAGGGTGGTGGTTGCTGTAGGCTGAGGTGGCTGTGGAAATTTTTTAAAATAAGACAGCAATGAAGTTTGCCACATTAATTAATTATTCCTTCTATGGAAGATTCCTCCGTGGCATGTGATGCTGTTGATAGCATCACACCCACAGTGGAACTTCTTTCAAAATTGGGGTCAATCTCCTTAATTCCTGCTTCTGCTGCTTTGTTAACTAAGTTTATGGAATATTTTAAATTCTCTCTTGTCGTTTCAACAATATTCACAGCACCTTACACAGGAACAGATTCCATCTCAATAAACCACTTTATTTGCTCATTCATACGAAGCAACTTCTTATTCATCCAAGTTTTATTATGAGATTACAGCAACTCAGTCACATATTCAGGCTCCACTTCTAATTCTGATTTTCTTATTTTCACCACATCTGCAGTTACTTCCTCCCAGGAAGTCTTAAACCTCTCAAAGTCATCCCGGATGGTTGGAATCAACTTCTTTCAACTCTGTTAATGTTGATATTTTGTCCTTGTCTCATAAATCACTAACATTCTTAATGGCATCTAGAATGGTGAATCCTTTCCAGAAGGTTTATAATGTATATTGTCCAGACCCAACAGAGGAATCACTCTGTATGCCAGCTATAGTTTTACAAAATGTATTTCTTTTGTCTTTTTTTTTTTTTTTGAGACAGTCTCACTCTGTCGCCCAGGCTGGAGTGCAGTGGAGCCATGTCTGCTCACTGCAAGCTCCGCCTCCCGGGTTCACGCCATCCTCCTGGCCTCACCCTCCAGAGTAGCTGAGATTACAGGTGTTCGCCACCATGCCGGGCTAATTTTTGGTATTTTTAGTAGAGACGGGGTTTCACCGTGTTAGCCAGGATGGTCTCCATCTCCTGACCTTATGATCCGCCTGCCTCGGCCTCCCAAAGTGCTGGGATTACAGGCGTGAGCCACCGCGCCTGGCATACAAAATGTATTTCTTAAATGATTTGACTTAAAGTCCAAATGACCCCTTGATTCATGGGCTGCAGAATGGATGTTGTGTCAACAGGCATGAAAACATCGTGAATCTCCCTGTGCATGTCCATCAGAGTTTCCTGATGACCAGGTATGTTGTCAGTGAGCAGTAATATTTTGAAAGAAATATTTTTTTCTGAGCAATTGGTCTTAATAATGGACTTAAAATATTCAGTAAACCATGCTATCAATACATGTGCTGTCATCCAGGCTTTGTTGTTCCATTTCTAGAGCTGAACAATAATAATGACACAATCTATCAAAACATCTGGGATATAGCAAAGGCACTGCTATGAGAAAAGTTCATGCCTACATCAAAAAGTCTGAGAGAGCACAAATAGACAACCTAAGGTCACACCTCGAGGAACTAGAGAAACAAGAACAAACCAGACCGGAACCCAGCAGAAGAAAAGAAATAACCAAGATCAGAGCAGAAGTAAATGAAATTGAAACAAACAGGAAGAGATAAATGAAACAAAAAGCTGGTTCTTTGAAAAGATAAACAAAATTGATATGCTGTTAGCAAGATTAACCAAGAAAAGAAGAGAGGATCTAATTAAGCTCAGCTGGAAATGAAATGGGAGATATTGTAACTGACACCACAGAAATACAAAAGATTACTCAGGGCTACTGCTACGAACACCTTTACGTGTCCAAACTAGGAAACCTAGAGGAGATGGATAAATTCCTGGAAATATGCAACCTCCTAGATTAAACCAGGAAGAAATAGAAACTCTGAACAGATCAATAACAAGCAGTGAGATTGAAACGGTAATTTTAAAAGTCCAGGACCAGATGGATTCACAGCTGAATTCTATGAAACATTCAGAGAAGAATTGGTACCGATCCTATTGAAACTATTCCAAAAGATAAAGAGGGAATCATTTTATGAAGTCAGTGTCACTCTAATACTAAAACCAGGAAATGACATAATAAAGAAAGAAAACTACAAACCAATGTCCCTGACGAACATAGATGCAAAAACCCTCAACAAAATACTAACTGAATACAACAGCATATCAAAAATAGAATAATAATCCACCATGATCAAGTGGTTTCTTCCAGGGATGCAGGGATAGTTTAATATATGCAAGTCAATAAATGTGATCCACCACATAAACAGAATTTAAAACAAAAATCATATGGTCATCTCAATAGATGCAAGAAAACCAATTGACAAAATCCAGCATGGCTTTATGTGTAAAACCCTCGGCAAAACTGGCATAGACCGTACATACCTTAAGCTAATCAATGCCACCTATGACAAACTTACAGCCGACATTATACCGAACCAGGAAATGTTGAAAGCATTCCCTCTGAGAACTGGAACAAGAGAAAAATGCCCATTTTCCCCACTTCTCTTCGACATAGTTCTGGAAGTCATAGCCAGAGCAATCAGGCAAGAGAAAGAAATAAAAGACATCCAGATTGGTAAAGAGGAAGCCAAACTGTCACTGTTCACTGATTATATGATCATATACCTAGAAAACCCTAAAGACTCCTCCAAAAAGCTCTGAGATCTTATAAATGAATTCAATAGAGTTTCAGGATACAAAATCAACTTACACAAATCAGTAAGACTGCTATACACCAACAGTAACCAAGCTGAGAATCAAATCAAAAGCTCAACCCCTTTTATAATAGCTGCAAAAAATTAAAATAAAACAAAATACTTAGAAATATAACTAACCAAGGAGGTGAAAGACCTCTACAAAGAAAACTACAAAATGCTGCCAGGAGAAATCACAGACAGTATTAGCTAGATTTTCCGAATGATCTGCTGCAGCTTCTATATTAGCACTTGTTGTTTCACCTTGCATATTTTTTTTATTATTATTATACTTTAAGTTCTAGGGTACATGTGCATAACGTGCAGGTTTGTTACATATGTATACTTGTGCCATGTTGCTGTGCTGCACCCATCAACTCGTCAGCACCCATCAACTCGTCATTTACATCAGGTATAACTCCCATTGCAATCCCTCCCCCCTCCCCCCTCCCCCCTCCCCATGATAGGCCCTGGTGTGTGATGTTCCCCTTCCTGAGTCCAGGTGATCTCATTGTTCAGTTCCCACCTATGAGTGAGAACATGCGGTGTTTGGTTTTCTGTTCTTGTGATAGTTTGCTAAGAATGATGGTTTCCAGCTGCATCCATGTCCCTACAAAGGACACAAACTCATCCTTTTTTATGGCTGCATAGTATTCCATGGTGTATATGTGCCACATTTTCTTAATCCAGTCTGTCACTGATGGACATTTGGGTTGATTCCAAGTCTTTGCTATTGTGAACAGTGCCGCAATAAACATACGTATGCATGTGTCTTTATAGCAGCATGATTTATAATCTTTTGGGTATATCCCCAGTAATGGGATGGCTGGGTCATATGGTACATCTAGTTCTAGATCCTTGAGGAATCGCCATACTGTTTTCCATAATGGTTGAACTAGTTTACAGTCCCACCAACAGTGTAAAGGTGTTCCTATTTCTCCACATCCTCTCCAGCACCTGTTGTTTCCTGACTTTTTAATGATCGCCATTCTAACTGGTGTGAGATGGTATCTCATTGTGGTTTCGATTTGCATTTTTTTTTTGAGATGGAGTGTCACTTTATGGCCAGGCTGTAGTGCAGTGGCACGATCTCAGCTCACTGCAATATCCATCTCCTGGGTTTGAGCAATTTTCCTGCCTCAGCCTCCCAAGCAGCTGGGACTACAGGCGTGTTTCACCCCACCCAGCTAACTTTTGTAGTTTTAGTAGAGACAGGGTTTCACCATGTTGGCCAGGATGGTCTCGATTTCTTGACCAGGTGATCCGCCTGACTCGGCCTCCCAAAGTTACCTTGCACTTTTATATCATAGAGATGGCTCCCTTCCTTGAACCTCATGAATCAATCTCTGCTAGCTTCACAGTTTTTTTCTGCAGCTTCCTCACCTCTTTCAGCCTTCGTAGAATTGAAGAGCATTAGGGCCTTGCTCTGGATTGGATTTTGGCTTACAGAATTGTTGTGGTTGGTTTAATCTTCTATCCAAACCACTCAAAGTCTTTCCATATCAGCAATAAGGCTGTTTCACTTTCTTATGAACCCTGTGTCCACTGGAGTAGCACTTTTAATCTCCTTCAAGAGCTTTTCCTTTGCATTCCCAACTTGACTGTTTGGTGTAAGAAGCCTAACCTTTGGCTTATTTTGGCTTTTGAAGTCCCTTCCTCACTAAGCTTAATTATTCCTTGTGTTTTATTTAAAGTGAGAGATGTGAAACTCTTCCTTTTACTTGAACACTTGGAGGCCTTTGTAGGATTACTTATTGGCCTAATTTCAATATTTCTGTGTCTCGGGATAGAGGCCCAAGGAGAGGGAGAGAGATAGAGAAATGGTTGGTATGTGGAGCAATCTGAACCCATAAAACATTAATTGATTAAGTTCACCATCTTATATGGGCATGGTTTGTGGTGCCCCCAAACAATTACAATAGTAACATCAAAGATCACTGATCACAGATCACTATAATAGATATAATAATAATAAAGTTTAAAATACTGTGATAATTACCAAAATGTGACACAGAGGCACAAAGTGGGCACATGCTGTTGGAAAAATTGCACCAACAGTCTTGCTCAATACAGAGTTGCCACAAACCTTCAATTTGAAAAACAAAAAACAACAACAAAGTATCTGTGAAGTGCAGTGAAGCAAAGTGCAATAAAATGATGTATGCCTGTATATATATATATGTATATATATATATATAAAATATGACGTAATATAATATGATAAATTATATATAGCTTTAATTATAGTCTTAGTCTTATAGCTCATAAGCAGTAGAGTAAATTTTACACCCAGATTGTCTGGCTAGCTCTCTCAACAGCTACATGCTTCTTATACTTCCTAGAATATGTTACTTTATGCCTCCGAATCTAAAAGATTTTTGCTTTGTATAGAATATACTTTTTCCCTCATCTAAAATTATCATATTCTTTCTCAATCTTTTTACTGCCTGATTAACATTCATTTCCTGACATTTTTCACAATACCTTAAGCAAAGCTTCCAATATACTACAGCATGTTATAGTCTTAGGCTAAACCACAATAATATGCAATATTTGACTAATTTTGGCCAACAAAAATGGAAATTTTATGTTTTGATTTAATATTTCTTTGTGTTTTACAGATGTTACCATAAATGTATGGTTCCTCCTGAAGTGAGTTCTACCTCAGTGCCCAAATCTTTTTTTTTTTTTAATCTCTCTCTCTCTAAAGCCAACAGGGTATTTTGTACATAGTACATGTATTTATCAGATGATTGCAGAGTGTAAAAATAAATGACTATATGGAGAAATTCTGAAGTCAAGAGGCAGATAAGGTGATAAAAAGGAGGTGTTAAAACACTTTATTTGAGGGTATAAAAATTAAAGGTACAGCTATCAGTGTATAATTTAGCTAAATCCCAAAAAACAGGTGTCAACATTGGTCATAAAGCATATTTTGCTATTGCTCTCTTATGATTAATGGTAAACCCATCTGTTGATTGCTAAGGGATATATTTTCTATTTCTATTCCAAAATAGCCATGCTGAAGGACACAAGTCCAGAAGGAACAGCAATTCTAAATGGTTAGGAAATATGTTATACAATCTAATTCAAGTCATTATTTGAAAATGGAAAATGATACGAGTCTTAGTCTTATGGATGCTTAGAAAGTGCACTTAAGATCAAAGCGAGGACAGTGAAAGGAAAGCTTTTAGGAGAAGGCTTTAAGATTGAAGACAATACTGTAGAGCTGTGTTCCATCTTGCACTGAATACATGTATGGCTGAGAAATAGTCTTTAAAAATATTGGATGTGGCTTACCTAAGAAGGAGTTTTAAAGATAAACGTAAGCCAGCACCAACAGCTATATTCCCTTTATTTTATGAGGGAAGAAATAGATTTTTAAGATATAAGTGCAAAGCTGGAAAGGGTCAAGAATGAAGATGACTGATATAATGGGCATAAGTGACATTTGGAGTTCTTAGATTGTGATTTGTAAACTCTACAGTTTATGAAGAAATCTGTAGAGTATGTCACCGCTGCTTGGTGGATAACCTGGAGTCTTACACATTTCCTTATCAATACTTCCTCAGTATCCTTTCTATACCTTCCTATTCAACTTTCCTCTGTAAATTTAAATATCATTATTATTTATCTTGTCGCTATCTCAAAGCTTCTATGATGTTAATCCTTTTCTTTCTTAACTCAAAGCCACTCCTTCTTTCAATGCCTTCATCTCTAGAAATTTTATAGCATTCTCTCACCATTGATTTCTAAGCCTGTACTATGCCTCTGCCTCCGCTAATCTTAAAAAGCCATTTTCATAAGCCTATTACTTTTTACGGGATCTTCTTAGTAGAAAAAATTCTCAAAAGTCTTGTCATATGTTATTGGCTTAATTTTCTCTTCACTTCCTTCATCCTTAGCTATTGTATCTGAATTCTACCTTCCTTTTGCTATTGCATCTGTTCTCTTGAAGGTTCTAGAAAAAGGAAGGGATAGTTAATGGAGTAAGGTCCCAAGAATATAAAAAGTAATAGAAGCACACACACATACACAAAAATTAGATAGAAGTAAGTCTTGAAAAGGAGAAAGGGAGAAAGTACTGCTGAAATTATGGGATGTCCCTCAGAGAACAGAATGAAGATAAGATGTTGGCCAAGCTGTGTCCAGATCAGAATATTGCCAGTCAATATGCAATGATGCCATATTGGGCAGTAGTACCACAGTATCTGATCTCTGTGGACCCAGCAAAAAGAAGCTCAAACAGCCAATGTCTTGACTGGAAATTCATGAACTTTATATTACACAACAAAGAGAAGCTATTATCGCTGCAACTGATTTTTTTTTTTTTTTTTTTTTTGACCTCCCAAAGTGCTGGAATTACCCGGCCAGGAGTGGTATGTTGCATACATATGATAGAGGACATGTCTTTACGGTATTAATTTCAAGTATTCTGATTGTGTAGAGTGTGGAAGAAAGAATAAAAGAAAGGATAAGAAATGCATGCAGTATTTAAATTGTAGATGAGAGATATTAGACTGAAGGCTCCCAGTGTGTGAAAGCCTCTATTATTTGCTGTCCTGAAGCTAGGAACACAAGTCCAAAATCTCTTTCTGCCAGTTTTCACCATAGTAGCTAAGAACAGGGATGGATATTTTTTTTCTTAAGGACTGTAAATTTATTAAGGTTTCTTGCCTTTCCTTCCACCTGTACCAAGCCAGTTTGCCTGGGAGGACTCCATAGGCATTGGTCCCACAGGAACATTGATCTTTGTTCTTTAAAATATCTGTACTTTAACATACCTGACTTGATAATCACCATTCTCAGATATGATACTCCATATTGGAGTGGATGCATAATTGATTTGTCCAATTATTACTTGGTAAGAAGGAGGACAGTTTCTTACCAAATATATGCAACTAATCACCATAAGGTAACTTACCACAAAAAAATAAGGAGATCTACTTCAATTTTCCAATTCTAGCAGGAGAGGGTGTCATGAGAATCAGATATTATTTCTAAAATGTTTCACTGGAATTTGTAAAATCAGTGTTGATTAGATAGCTTAAGAAGAAAGAGAAGTAGCTTCCTTACATATCTTAAAAAAAATTGTAAAAACAAAATAAACAATACTCCAAACAGATAACCATAATACATTTTCCCCCATTAGTTCATTTAGTCATTAATTGTTGTCCTGAGGGATCATGAATTAGCAGTTACATTATATCATCTACTTCTTGTCTAGAATTGAGTTCTGGATATCCTGATTCAGTCCACTGATATGTTTGAAAGTTGTCTAAACGATATCTACTCAGAAGTCTGTCTTCAAGAGTCTGTTATCTGGATAGTCAGTAGTTTAAGTACCTAATACAGTCCCTTATTTAAGTCTCTAAAAGTATTTTTCTTGTTGAAGAAAATATCTCTGACTTTTAGGTTTTGGAGGAGACTTCAGGCAAGCATCAGGTTCAAATGAAAACTGTCTGTGGATGATGGATATTTAAAATGGCTGTAGTTAATTTATTCCTAATAACAGTTAAATTTGAGAGGTCGAATGAGGGTTCAAAACAAGAATAATGCAAGTGACAAAAAAATTGTTTCCGAGACGTACAAAACAAACAACAGCACTCTCCCAAGATCATAGTTAGACAAAAATATTCCTAAGGTCGATAATTAAGCCTATTTTCAAGCCATCAAATATCTCATCCGCTTTACACAAATGTATGAACATGATTTTTATTAAGAGAAAAATTCAAGATATGTGATAGAGTGATTCCAAGACTTAATTTAATAGAGCAAGGATGTAAAGCAAAAAAGATCCAATAAGTCCAGAGTAGGGCCTAGACATCTGTATTTCTCTCTAACTCCAAGGGTAAGTCTGATATGTATGCTCAATGGAGAAAATTGAGAACTACTGTCTAGAAGATGTTATATTTGAATTAAAAAAATTACCATCAATTGACATTTTAAATAATAACTGAAATTATGACTACTATTTATTATCAAATATTGGGCAAAATAGGAAACTATAAGCTATACAAAGACTGGACAAATATTCCAAAGAGTTTTGATAACTGTTTCTCTTGAGGTTGAAACATATTGTGGACAGTGAGGACATTAACAACTCTCTCTAAACTTCCAAAAAGCATGCAATTTCTTAAATATTGATATTAATAATGTTTCACCTATACAAAGTTAGGTCAATGAAGGCTGAGAATCAGTAACTATTCCCATGCAACTGTTACCATAGTAACATATCAAACAAACCAAATGGTTTCCAGTACTTCTATTTATAAGGTGAAAAAAAAAATTATTTTCCAGGTGCTCTTTGGGCTATCTCAAAATATTTTCAGGTATAAAAGATATCCTGACAATTGCATTTATTTTTTATGTATTTAGAATCTGATTTGAGGAATGCAGGAAAGAAAATAGAAGAGGAGATTTAGACACTTGATTAAGATATGGTCTGATAAACAATACTTGGTTACATATTTAATAAAAGTTATAATAAAATGCTTTTTAAAAAATGGGCTCCACAATTAAAAAGAATATTAGTTCTTTTATAATTGAAAATATTTTCATATTGTGGACAAAGGTGTTAATCTATAGCCCAAGGAAAAAGCAAGGCTATAAAAATTGAGCAAACTTTGTAAAATTTTAACACATTTTACAGACTTTTATTCAGTCTCAGGTATGATAAATCAAGGGGAATAAAATTTACTTTCCAAGTTTTCTTATTATGTTTTGCTATCATTGTTTTATTTAAAAAATATATATCTAATGATAATGTATTAATTAACACAACTTTATATCAATGAGGTTTTAAGTTACCTAAAGGTCTTAGAAATTATTTTTATGCTGACATATGACAAAATATGATTAGTCTTGAAACAATGTTTATCAGAATAATAATACAATTAAGGTGCATAAAAACTTACATTTTCATAATCAAGTAAGCCTATTTAAGTTTATGAAAAACAAACTCAAAGGTAATAAAATATAAGTTGGTCTTAAACTTAACATCGATTAACCAGAAGACAGTTTTTTAGTTAAATCAAAATTGTTAGACTGGGCTTATTTGCTTACAGATTAATCTTAAGTTAACTGAGCTTGAATCCTTAAAACATTTCTAAGATAGTTTTTGTAAGAAAATAAATTTTAGACCTAAAATTTTTTATAAGTTTAATATCTTTGTTTTCTTGAAACTTTAGGAATATTTGATTTATATAAGCACTGATTTATCTCTATAAGCCCATTGAAATACAATTCCTTTAGTTAAAGTTACTTATAATCTAAGTTATTAATATTCTCATACATAGGAGAATTTTGGCCATAGGTCAAGAGACACAAGAGACAGAGAAACAATGGGATTCACTGATTCAGATATCAAAAAGCTGTTATTTTTCCTGTTGAAGCCCAACTTCTTAATTTATTTGAGATTAAACTAGGCAAACAAAAAGCACACAAAAGAATTGTGAACTAGTCATCATAGTCTCTAACAAAACAGTGAACATATCTTTATATGTCCATTAATCCATTTGTAGATCTCACTGAATGGTCATATCCATGACCAGCTTCATCCGCGTGCAACCTGTGCAGTAGTGCAGACTTCTACACTAGGTGTAATTCTCTGCTCTTGCTGACTTGAAATTCTTAATATATTTAACAAAGGGTTTTGTATTTTTATTTTGCATTAGGCCCCTCAAATTATGTAGTTAGTACTATTATTTTTCTTTTTCAAAATGTCTTGGCAATGTTCAGGCATTTATTTTATTACAAAAACTTTAGAACCAATCTATTTTCTCCTCATCCTTACCACCCTAATACACCTTACCCACTCCCCACACATCCTTTTGGTATTTTATCTGACTCATTCATTTGAGAAGAATTGGCATTTTTATTATTTTGAGACTTTCCATCCTAGAAGTAGTTTATTTTGACATCTACTCAGATCTTGTTTTCTGTGTGCTTCAGTAAAATATTATACTTTCTTACAAATAGAGTTTGTACTTTGTTAAAGAAGCTATTTACTCTTCTTTTCATTATACTTTAAGTTCTGGGATACACGTGCAGAACGTGCAGGTTTGTTACATAGGTATACATGTGCCATGGAGGTTTGCTGCATCCACTAACCCATAATCTACATTCGGTATTCCTCCTAATGCTACCTCTCCCCTTGCCCCCAATCCCCTGACAGGTCCCAGTGTGTGATGTTCCCCTGCCTGTGCCCATATGTTCTCATTGTTCAACTCCCACTTATGAGTGAGACAGATGCTGGAGAGGATGTGGAGAAATAGGAACGCTTTTACACTGTTGGTGGGAGTGTAAATTAGTTCAACCATTGTGGAAGACAGTGTGGTGATTCCTCAAGGATCTGGAACCAGAAATACCATTTGACTCAGCAATCCCATTACTGGGTATATACCCAAAGGATTATAAATCATTCTTCTATAAAGACACATGCACATGTGTGTTTATTGCAGCACTATTCACAATAGCAAAGACTTGGAACCAACCCAAATGCCCATCAATGCTATTTACTCATTATCCATACAATCTCCTTACAAATTGACACTTGAATAGAAAAATAAATGCTTGATTCAGGAGCCGGGCACAGAAAAGTTTGTGAAACAGATTTAAGAAAGTAGAGTGGGAGAATGGAGAGGAAGCAAAGGAAATCAATTTTCTATAGTTGTTTCAGTACAAATTCAATGTTCGAAAAAATAAAGAAAAGCCTTGTTGCTGAAATAGGATGACTTTTATGGGCTGGATTCATTTCCCAAGCCAGCAATTTGTCATCTCTACTGGTACAAATGAGCCCCAATAAACTAAACCTGTGGAATTAAAATTTTTCTCCTCACATACTCCCAGAAACTTTAAGGTTACATTTAATTTTTAATTATTATTTTAAGGATGTAGCTTTGGTCATATTACTAATGTTTCCTTTTATGATTCAGTTGTTAAACGTATTTTATTACATCCAATAAAATTAAAATGGCATATCACATCTGAAAGGGATAAATTAATTCTGACTAAAAGAAGTAGGTTTTCTAAAGTCCAGGGCACTCTGCCCTAGACTGTCCTAGATTGCAATAGCAGTACATTTTGTCCAGTACATGCACTTAAGATTTCTACTATTAAGAGAGCAGTTTTTTACCTAATTTATGGAAATCAACATAAAAAAATAGGAGGATATATTGGACTGAAAGTAAATATAAGGATTAAAACAAGTATATTGATTGTTATCTTTTAAATGCTCTATACAGTATAATCCACAATATACGGAAGTTAGGTTAATGTAAATCTAGTAAGTTCATGGAACAAATGCACACCATGAGAGATAACCAGAAATGTTACTGATAAATAAACAAAGCTGTGGTATATCAGTGACAAGTGGGAATCTTATACCCACATGAAAAAATGTACATAGCTGTACATTATCCAGGAATTTTGTCACAAATCAAGAAACAGATGTCTCCTGTGAATCTAAATAAATAGTAGGCAAAAAAGAAAACAATCTACTGGTCTTTCAGACATACATAGCAAATTTTAACTTCCTCTGTCTTATCATATAAAGTAAAATTTCATACCATAGACACAAATGAATGAGAGTCTTTTTTTTTTTTTTTTTTTTTGTGAGACGGAGTCTCGCTGTCACCCAGGCTGGAGTGCAGTGGCAGGATCTTGACCCACTGCATCCTTCACCTCCCGAGTTCAAGCGATTCTCCTGCCTCAGCCTCCTGAGTAGCTGGGGTTACAGGCGCCCGCCACCATGCCCGGCTAATTTTTGTATTTTCAGTACAGACGGTGTCTCACCATGTTGGTCAGGATGGTCTCGAACTCCTGACCTCATGATCTGCCCGCCTCGGCCTCCCAAAGTGCTAGGATTACAGGCATGAACCACCACGCCCGGCCGAAGGAGAGTCTTTACCAGATTTCTTCTCCTTAGTAAGACTGAAAATGCCTTTCCTAAATCTTGAATATTCCGTTTCTACAATTCATAGACAGATAAAGCATAGAGACTTGTCAGAACTTGTAGACTGCATGAATCAGGTGCTACCATCTTCAGTATTCCTTGCTGTTGTTCCTGGCTTTGCTCCCCTGAGATACTCAGCAACAATGGTTTGACAATAGTTGAGTGACGGGAGAACAGACTTTACTAAACAAAAATTGTGATCATTGCCACCATTCCAATCTGTATGTAGAATTCATAATATGTTTTTATGGGTTAAAGTAACTTAATAATTACAGGATTCATTTTTAACCAATATTAGGAGTAAAACAAGGAAAAACACTATGATTTACTGCTGGTTCATAGCGACTTCATTTAAGGAGATTTTGCCAGAACCAATATTTTGAAGTATTGGTTGGCACTGTGACAATTTCACAACTGGCAGTGAATGATAACATTAAGAATGGTAAGAAGTATGCCTTTATTTTGAAAAGTAGAAAGGGGGTAATTATGAAAGACAATATTGGGAATGATGACAGGGGTATTCGCAAACAGATCAATTTTAGAAACGAAAACATAGACTTCAGGACCTGGAAAGAGATGCACTTAAAATCTTCCATGCCAACATACCAAGATTCTTCCAAAGTAGACCTACCTCAGTTTGAAGACAGTGAACTTCACTTACTAGAAGCCCTTTAATGAGATCTCTTTAGTTTAACTTCCTATAGGACTTTTAGTAATATGATCTCTTTAAATGGAAGATTAAAAAGAACTATAATCCAGATGTAACAGCATCAAGATGCAACTGAATTTTTGTGGAAATTGTCAGTCTGGTTTTAACATTTATATGAAAATTAAAAGACCAGCAATAGCCAAGGCAATCTTGAAAAAGAAGAACAAAAAGTAAAGGAAATGGAGAGCTTAACTGCTGAGTATTAAAACTTATTATAAAGCAATGATAACTAAAACAGTATAATATGGGCATCAGAATAGGCAAATAGACCAATAGGACGGAAAGAGATCTACACATGCACAGTCCTTGATTTGTGAGAAAAATAACACTGTGGTGCACTGAGTGAAGGGATGGTATTTTCTTTAAATAGTGCTATGCAGTTGTGTCAATATGAAAAAAAAATTGCATCTTGACCCCAACTTCACACCCCACACAATGATCAATTCCAGATGAATTGTAGATTTGTATGTAAAAGATAAAAATATAACATTTGCAGAGGAAAACATAAGAAAATATATTCAATAACCTTGGAGAAGGCAAAGATGTTTTAAACAGAATACAAACAGTGCAAACCAAAGAGAGAAAAATGATAAATAGGACATCAAAATTAACTCTTCTGTTCATCAGAAGAAGCTCTTAACAGAGTAAAATGGAGATACGCATAGTGAGAGAAGATATTTGAAATACCTATATTCCAATAAAGGGTGTATATCCAACATATATATTCATAAAAATTAACAATATACAAATAACCTATAGGGAAAAGACAAAAACCAAATGTTGTGGAGACTGAGTTGTCACCTGAGCTTTTCTTTTCTTATTTTTTGTTATTTATTTATTTATTTATTTATTTATTTATTTATTTATTTTTGAGACAGAGCCTTGCTCTGTCACCCAGGCTAGAGTGTAGTGGTGCAATCTCGGCTCACTGCAAGCTCCGCCTCCCAGGTTCACACCATTCTCCTGCCTCAGCCTCCTGAGTAGCTGGAACTACAGGCGCCCACCACCATGCCCAGCTAATTTTTTTGTATTTTTGGTAGAGACAGGGTTTCACCGTGTGAGCCAGGATGGTCTCTATCTGACCTCATGATCCGCCCACCTTGGCCTCCCAAAGTGCTGGGATTACAGGCGTAAGCCACCGCTTTTCTTTCTTTGTTTTTTTTTCTTTTGTTTTTTTTTTTTTTGAAATGGAGTCTCCACCTGTCATCCAGGCTGGAGTGTAGTGGCAAGATCTCGGCTCACTGCAACCTCCGCCTCCCAGGTTCAAGAGATTCTCCTGTCTCAGACTCCTGAGTAGCTGAGATTACAGGAACGTGCCACCACACCGAGCTAATTTTTGTATTTTTAGTAGAGACAGGGCTGCACCATGTTGGTCAGGCTGGTCTTGAACCCCTGACCTCAGTTGATCCACCCACCTCGGCATCCCAAAGTGCTGAGATTACAGATGTGAGCCACTGCACCCAGCCTATTTTCTGACATGAGAGTATAAATTAGCATAATGACTATGGAGAAGTTTGCAAGAGTAGCAAATAAAAATAGAGTACCCATTTATGTAAAAACATTTGGCAGTATATCCTAAAGATGAATATATGTATAGCCAATGAAAGTAATTCTCCTTGATTTATATAACCAATAAAAATAAGTTAATGTGTTCCCCAAAATACTGGTACAATAATGTTCATAGTAGCACTACCTGTAATAGCCCCCAAATAAATATACCCACATGTTCATCAACAATTTAAATAAATACACCGTGGCATATTCATCATCTGAAATACTATACAGAAGAGAATGTAATGAACATCAAATATAGGTTACAATATGGAAAATTCCATAAACACTATATTGAGCAAATGAAGCCAGACATAAAATAGCATACACTGCATTATTCCACTTACATAAAGTTCAAAGCCAGGCAAAGATAGTCTATAGAGTTAGAAGTTTAAATAATGGTTATCTTTGAGGAGGAAGGAGGAGGTAATCCACGGAAGGGGGCAAGAAAGTGACTTCCAGAGTCACTTTCTTCAGGCAGGTATGAGTCATATTTCTTCAGGCAGGTATGAGCTAGATAAATGTATTCACTTGTTGAAAATTCACTGAGCTGTGCACAAATGATTTGTGTATTTTATTGTTTGAATGCTAGACATCAAAACAGTTTATTAGTTTTTTAAATTCAAAAATACATGAAAAGATTTAATGTACATGAAAACAACACCATTTCTGTAAGGGCAGTTCGGTCAAAGTTAAAGGATTCCAGCATCTTTGCATTTGTCCAGAAAGAAGGTAAAAGTACCAATTAACCAAATCAGCAAACTTCCAATAAATACATTTTAGTTCTAATAAATAAAATTCACTTGTAGCTGGTTGAATTAGATTTGTAATATAATGAACACCTAACACATATTTGGCATTAATTCCTTACCTAGAGAGTAGTTGCAGAGGTTGGGTATGTGTGCATAGACTTGACCCATGCCAAGGCACTAGAATAAATTTGCATTTGTTCCCTTCCTTTTCCTGTTCTTCCAGAAACTGGTCGCACTGGTAAAGCTGGAGCCACACTGTTGCTATTTTGTAACAGTTTGTCTTTATAAAATTAGTATTTATACTGCATAAAAAATCTACTTAAATAGAAAACACAATTCAGGGGGAAAATCAAATATGTGGAGGCAAAGAGGTATAGTGGAATTGAAAAATAAATTTTAGGAACAAATAGACAAGTAACATTTTCTTTCTGAGAGTAAGTTTTCTCATATGTGATGATGGGGATGATAATGAAATACATATTTCAAAATTATAGTTACAACTATATGAGATACATAACTTTAAATTCAGGCTCTACAACTTGCCAGCTATATGACCTTGGGGAAGTTTTGAATACATAATTTATCTGCCCTTTGGCTTCCTCATCTCTAAAATGACAATACAGTACCATTTACTATTCATTTAGTTATTTTCTTTGAAACACTTAAGTATAAGAAGTGTGATAGGCCAGGCGCAGTGGCTCACGCCTGTAATCCCAGCACTTTGGGAGGCCAAGGCGAGCAGATCACTTGAGGTCAGGAGTTCGAGACCAGCCAGGCCAACGTGGCAAAACCCCATCTCTACTAAAATTATAAAAATTAACAGAATTAACACATATGTGAATGAATGTCTGTGTGTATGCTAGTTTTCATACACATGCTTAGGATACTTAGTTTACTTTTGAAATTACTAATCTGTAATTCATAATATAGATTTTTGTTAATCAGCATATTAAAATAATTTTTAATTGGGAAAATACATTGTGTCCATGATATTGGTTTGACCTGAAATTGTATGCATATCACTCGCCATTTGAAGCCATGAGACATAAGAATCTGGACATCTAAAATAAAGCAGTCTTATTTTAGAGAATCCATACTCCAAGTCTAGAGCTCTGTGTGGTCATGCGTCTTCAGGGAAGGAAAACATCCTTTCAGGCCGGGAGATTTCCCATTAGGTCCGCACCCATTCTAATGGTAGGTGCCCATGCCATAGTGGCTGCTGCATAATTTTGAATTTTACAAAATCGACTCATGCCCCTCTTGGAGCAAAGATTTATCCAGGGTGTTGTGCCCCTCTTGGAGCAAACATTTATCCAGGGTGTTGGTCAAAGTGCCTCACCATAGAGAGTGGCAACTTACCTGAGCTTACAATGCATTGCATGGCTGCTTTTCTGTCTTCTTGCAAATAAATATTTGTATATCTGTCAGATTTGCTTCTAACCATTTGTATTCATTCTAATGTATGACATAGTGATGAGGTTCTCTAAATTTCAGAAATACTTGCATATGCAAAATACAGATATAAGTACAATGATGCACCAGCTTTAACCATGTTCAAAACTCAAGGAACATGTTGTCTTCCAGCCAAATGAGAGTGATTTCTCCTCTTTCCTCTGCCCCTACCAACCCTTTTCTGGTCTACAACTACAGCTAGCAAGTTGTAGCGGTTTGGAGAAAGGAAGGGAATAGGAAACTGAAGGCAACAACACATCCTTTCCTGAGGTTCAGCAGCTGCTAACCATAGCTCTTTACTCAGGTGAAGTAAAGCAAAAGTCTTAATATTAGTCAGGACAAGCATTGCTTAATATGTTAAGCTGGACACATTGTAATCACTGAATCCAGATTGGATTTTTGTGACGTAAAGTAGCTATAGCACTTTCTACTACCTAAGAGCAAATGGGAAAGTCACAGGATCTCTCCAACTTTCCATTCAGAACCACAGTAAGTTTACCCACGTTAAATTCCCTTTAAAGGGATAGAGGGAAACAAAAATAAAGTTTTGTTTTAATCTTATCATAAATCATTTTTATGAACTTATTACAAAAATATTTCAATATTACAAATATTAAATTTATAATAGGTAAATATATTGTGCAAAGAATTATGTTTCTTCTTAGGATAACCAGTTTGATTGCAGTTACTCAACTCTGGTATACACAATCACAAAATAGTTTTATTTTTACATTAACCTCTATCATCTGTATTCTGTTGAAACTTCCCATATCCCACCCATTATATATAAATTACCTTTAATGTTGTCTATAATTTCATAACAGTTTCAGTCATTTTCAGTAATTAAAACAGCTTTATTGTATTAAAATTTAACTATACACCTTTTAAAGCTACAATCTCAGTTTTCCCTCTCTCCCCCGTTGTTATGACAGTGAGAGTTGAAGAGAGTTTTCTCACAACTTTTCTCCATCTTTCTTTCCAATAGTTTCTATAGTTTCTCCAAATAGATTACTGCCCACTCTCTGTTAAACAACCCTGTGAATCTATGTAAAAACTCAGGAAGGTTTAGAGCCAGCTGATCCCAACTGAAGGGTTTAAGAGTAAGTAGATACTCTTTAACAGTTGGTGGTCCTTTTCTGGGGGACCCTTTTCTATTGTTCCCAAATTGCAGGCATCACACAGAATTTCTGAGGCATGTACCTCTCTACTCTTAGTGTGGTGATCTCTGACAAGCCTGCAACCTCCAATCTTATTAACACTCTCTAGTCAAATATAGAGGTGGCCTTGAGGCCTGGGCCTCAAGGGGTGAGCCCTTATCCCCTCCACATGTCTATACTGTCACCCTCATCTCTCCCCAGTGCTCTCCCCCAGGGTTTGCAAACCTTTACTCTAAAAAGTCAGGTTGTAAATATTTTAGGCTATGCAGACTATATGGTGATTATTATTACTACTCAACTCTGTCACTGTAGCTCCAAAGCAGCCACAGACAATACTCAATTGGATGAGCATGACTATGTTCCAATAAAACTTTATTCATGGACACTGAAATCTGAATTTCATATGTCATGAAATAGTACTTCTCTTCTAATTGTTTCTACCATTTCAAATATAAAAACCATTCTTACCTTACAGTTATATAAAAACAGGTGGTGACAGATTTTTCCTATGGTCAGTGTTTGCCAGCCTGTTCTGCTCTAACTCAGTAGTTCTATCTATTGTCAGGAAACCAAACCCATGTCTAAATCAACATCCAACCTTGCAACGAAATACCTATCTCCCCTTCTTGGTGTTAATGCCAAACCTCGTGAGCAATTCTTTTATAGAAACTCTCCCCTACCAATGTCAGTAAAGGGAATTGGTTCAGTGCCTCCTCCCCTCTCTTATGGGAGGATGGAGAAGATAGTTTTCCTCTAAGAACAGTACACTCTTCCATTCTACCACAAAAATGTGGCAGGACCTTTCTTCCACATCATGATAGTAAAGGCCACCAAAACAGTTCAATACTTCTCAACTTCTCAAATCAACCCCTTTCTGATTGGACTTTGGAGAATTTGGTGATTCCTGTAAAGTCCAACAAACTGAGATAACTAAGACTCAGTGAGTATTTCACATTACTCTTACATAATTTTAAAATCAGAAATATTGTGTCTCACTTTTTAAAAAATTATACTTTTTCCCAAATAGGGCTCTCCATTGAATTTCCATGTAGCTTAAGAGCCATTGATATATTTAAATAAGGTAACATGAAATGAAAGTTCAGTGTACTGATTCCTTCTTTTGCTATCTCTGAGGGTCATAGATATCAGGAAATGACCAGGGAGCCATTCACCATGTAAATGATCAGTGTCACTCTCAGATAACTGCAGCCTTTAGAACTGTAAACACAAGCAAGGCAGCTGCCGGTGTCAACAGCTGTCCCTGGAATATCACCAGGTTATTGATAATTTAATAGACCTTCACAGCCAAAACAATGAATAGAAGGCCAGAGTTAAACCAGTGATCATGTTGTTCATCAAAACTACATCTTCATAAACTTTAGCAGTCAAGGGTTAGCATCTGTCAGGATGATTCTGTCCTAAGATTCCCATGGACACTTAAAAGATTTCAGGACAGATTCAAAGCTACAGAACATTCAATATAACAAAACCGGATATGATTCTTACTTGAAGAATTGTGGACATAAGACTCACCTGCTATTTCTTCTCTCTGGAGCTCATAGCCTATGGTTGATAACCTGTGAAACAGAGTCTTTACAGGAGAGATTGCTAAGGGCTTCCCCACCCTGCTACAAAAAGTATATATAATTTCTGGTGGTGTCTGAGATTCCATTAGACATAAAGAACCTGATACACTGTCATTATTAAAGGTGTGCTTATGCATGTTTGGTTGGAAACAGATCATTTTACATGCCCACTTTCATAGCATGTACAGAACACATGCCAGTAAATACAATTAAATGGATTTTTTGTGTGTGAAATGTGGGGTAAACATATATTACTTATTTGCATTTTCTAAATTTCTATAATGATTTTATATCAATTTTTTATTTCTACAAAGTAATTTTTAAATCTTATGAAAAACAGCAATTTTCATAATCATTTTACAAAAGAGGAAATCAGCTTAGAGAAAACAAGTAGTAGTAGATGAGAAGAGCCTGGTTTCTCTAATTCCCAGGTTAGTATTAATATTTTTCGACTCCATTATTCCTCCTAAGAGAATGATTGCTGAGACAAATTTGTTATGCCCCCAAAGAACTTAATGAGGGTAATAAAAATAAGGAAATAATTACTTGCAATAGACACAGAGTAATTTTAATTTCGTGAGGAACCTTGGGTCCATCTGTGATTTGCCTGGACTGATACTTTCTTGTACTCCAAGCATATATTTACACACTCACAGCCAACAGTCAGGAGTCTGCTTAAGGGATGGCTTTTTAGTCCATACAATCTTCTCTAGTGACTTATCTCCAGCTTCAACCTTTTTCCAGGTTTGTTTCTGGGGGACATGACTCTCTCTGCTTCTCATTTAGACACAAGTTCTCCCTTATTTAGGATTTCATCAGGAAGAAATCAAATCTCACATACACAGCACAGACTAAAGTATCTGATTTTTAAATGCTTTATTACATTGACTTTAGTATCATTAGTAGATGAATATAATCAGATTAATAATCTGGTTTGGCCAGAAGGAAAAAACAAAACATTTCTGAAGCTTCACAAAACTATGTGTGTAGTGTGCAAACTAGAACCAGTTATACTTTCATCTCTTCACAGAACACCACAAGCAGTGTGGTGCATCATAAGAGCTTTCACTGCTGCACCATCACCTCCAAACTGTAGAGGGGAGATGAAGGCAAACTTTGGAGGAATTTCCAAGGCAACTGCAGTCAAATATTATTTGTAAAACTGCAGGTATAGGATGGCATTATACAAAAGCTCAAACAGCCTTCAAAACTTTTGACTATTGAAGTCTAAAATTAAATTTCAATTTTTTTAACTTACAAGGAAATCATACTCATTTAAGATATAGTTACCTCTACCTTAATCCTCAACTCAATCAGATATTTGTAGTCTTATCAGAAATATTTGTATTAGATAGTTGTTTTATTTCCTATTCTATTGCTTACAATTTTAAAATCCACATTAATAACTCAGAGTAACATTTATACATAGATTAACAGAAAGGTAAACTTTAATTTCCAAATTAGGAATGAAGAAAGATATTAAATGGCTTTGCTTTAAAAGAAACAGTACAACTGTATAGGTATAAATAATGGTTTTGTAACAATAAGCATGAATTTAATACAAAGATACCAGTGCTTTTGGACCAAAGCCAATAGACTTGACTTTTTAGAAATAAGCTTAGTTTACTTCATTAAAATAAGTGTTACGGCTGCTATAATGTATCTGGTACTAATTCCAAACATATCCAGCAATTCAGTAGTTTTCCCATGTTGAGGCACTCCTGACACTGCCAGCTGATGAACAAGGACATCAGGCTCCCTGGAGACAGCTGCACAAACAGCTTCTCCAATGCCACCTTCCCTGTAGTGATCCTCCACTGTGATAACTCGGCCGCCTGTGGCTTTTGCACTGGAGATGATGGTGGCGGCATCCAGGGGTTTAATGGTAAATGGGTCGATGACACGGACAGAAATACCTTGTTGAGAAAGATGGTCAGCAGCTGCTAAGGCTTCATGGAGAGTAACTCCAGCTCCAATTACTGTGACTTTATCATTGACACTGTGGCGGACCACCTTGGCCTGGCCAATCTCAAAATTTTCTTGTGGGGTATAAATAACTGCAGTTTCTGGTTCGCTGGTTCGAATGAAGCACATTCCTTTGGTATTGGCGGCTAGATAAACAGCATGCTCTGTTGAGATGGCATCACTTGGATAGAAAACAGTGCAATTAGGAATGCTTCGGAACATGGCTAGATCCTCCAGGGCCATTTGGGAGGGTCCATCTTCTCCAGAGGATACCCCACAGTGGGAACCAATAAGGTTGATATTGGCTTGAGAAATGGCTCCCATTCGGAGCTGATCAAATGCTCTAGTAAAAAAGGCAGCAAAAGCACTAGCAAAAGCAATGGTTCGACCACGTGTGGCACAGCCTAGTGCCACACTTACCATGTTTTGCTCAGCAATAACACACTCTATGAAACGCTCAGGGTGTTCCTTCCTGAATATCTCAGAAAAGGTGGAGTTCATTGTGTCACCACTCAGAACAATAACTCTTTCATTTGCACGGCCCAGTTTAGCCAGAGCCAAACCATATGTTTTCTGAGTAGCTATCTTGTCACCAACTTTGTAAGCAGGTGGGGAGGTCATTTTTATATCTGTGATGATGATTTGAGGTGAGTCTTCCACAGGCGGTTTTGGTCTGGGATTCTCATTGGTCTGTATCTGACTCTCAATTAATTTGACAATTGCATCTGCTCTTTCTTTTGGCACTGGCTTTCCATGCCAATTTTCTGCATCCTCAATATTTGGAATACCCCGACCTTTGAAGGTCTTGGCAACTATAGCAGTAGGTTTGTTCTTCACTTGACTTGCTTGCCAAAATACTTGGCACAAGGCTTCCACATCATGGCCATCCACTAAGTAAGTATTCCATCCAAAGGCCTCACAGCAATTCTGGTAGATGTCTGCGCCATGTTCAAGGGGTGCAGGGCCACTTTGTCCCAAGCGGTTCACGTCGAAGACCGCCACGAGATTGTCCAAGTTGTAGTGGGAGGCAAAAGCGAAAGCCTCCCACACAGAGCCTTCTGAGGATTCGCCATCTCCCATAAGGCAGAACACCCGGTAACTGGCCTTGTCAAGGTACTTGCCAGTATAAGCCATTCCACATGCAGCACCTAATCCCTGCCCTAGGGACCCTGTTGCCATGTCAACAAACGGCAGTCGGGGAGTAGGGTGTCCCTCCAAGTCACTGTGAAGTTTCCTCAGGTTCAGCAAGTCAGATTCACCGATGTCACCCACCTCCACCCAAGCAGCATAGAGGATGGGAGTAGCATGTCCCTTGGAGAGGATGAACCGGTCATTGTCCGGATGTTCTGGGTCTGTCTGTTTATACTTCATCGTGTGGAAGAAGAGGACAGACACGACCTCCGCTGCACTGCAGCACGACGTGAGGTGGCCAGAACCAGAGGCACACGTGGCCCTGATGGAATGGATCCGCAGGCGGTTGGCGGCGTCCCGCAGCACCTGCACAGTCTTCACGTCGGGCTTGGCGTCGTTGGCCATGATCTCTCTTTTGTCGGTTTGGCAAAGCAAATGGCGCCGCAGCACTCCCACAACCCACCGGAGCAGTGCGGTCACGTGACCGCCCCGCCCTCGCCTCGCCTCTGCCTCTGCCTCTGCCTGGAGGCCTGAGCTCAGTCACCAGAGGGGGCGCCCGCAAGGCAGCTTCCCGTGAGACCCAGGAAGCGGAAACGTCGCGGTCGTCTGCCCCCTCTGATGTGCACCGTTCCCCCTCTCTGTCCAAGCCCAGCTGAATGGATTTTTAGTATTTACTTTGTCACTTGCATGTTCAACATTAGTAAGCATAATTAAATTTCTTTTTACCTTTCCCTGTGTTATAAATTCAAAACTGGACATTTTTCTGTGTATTATAGGAAGCTATTTGTGAGGCTGTACTTTTTTAATGCATTAACACTATATCTGAGACATCACTCTTTTACATCAGAACATTAACAGAAAGAATCCAAAGTCACTTTCAGTCTGACCAGCATGGCAATGCTGTCTCAACAGAGACTTTCTCAGAGAAACTAAGTATCTGAATCTCAGACTTATGGAAAGAAATACAATGACTAATTTGACCAAAATGTACAGGAAGAACAAATCTGAAACCACCCAATGGCAGAATAGAATTGCAACTCCAGTGTGCCCTAAAGTACTATTTCTGTGTTGAAATAATTAGAAGGCCAGTAGGCTGAGGTAGCTTCAACTCACTGAATTCTTACCTAAGAAAAGGAAACCCAAATCAGTGTAAATGATAAAAAGGAAATTTAAGCTTAATCAATCAGAAACTGCCAGCTAACTTCTAACTAGGGACTTTCCACTGGGATGACCCAAATAAAGCTAGTAACTCCGCTTTAACCAATTAAATATCTTTCCCTTGTTTCCAAATTCACCCTATAAAAGCCTTCTCCTTGGCTTCTTCATCAGGAGCTATCAGATTCGTGAATCACTGAATGGTTAAATAAATGCTTTAAAATTTTAATGTGCCTCTGTTTATCTTTTAACGACTGTTACTACAAATCATTTTTAAAACAAAGTTGCTTTAAAAAACTAAATTTGTGGGCCAGGCACTGTGGCTTACGCCTGTAATCCCTGCACTTTCGGAGGCCAAGGTGGGTGGATCACAAGGTCAGGAAATTGAGACCATCCTGGCACAGACAAGGCCAGTAGCTGGCCTTGTCAAAGTCCTTGCCAGTACAAGCCATTCCACATGCAGCACCCCTACGGACCCTGTTGCCATGTCAACAAATGGCAGTCGGGGGGTAGGGTGTCCCTCCAAGTTGCTGTGAAGTTTCCTCAGGTTCAGCAAGTCAGATTCACTGATGTCACCCACCTCCACCCAAACAGCATAGAGGATGGGAGTAGTAACAAATCATGTAGTAACAAATCATAGAGGATGGGGTTTAGTGAAACTCCGTGTCTACTAAAAACACACAAAAAATAGCTGGACGTGGTGATGGGTGCCTGTAGTCCCAGCTACTCGGGAGGCTGAGGCAGGAGAATGGCGTGAACCTGGGAGTTGGAGCTTGCAGTGAGCTCAGATTGTGCCACTGCACTCCAGGCTGGGCGACATAGCAAGACTCCGTCTAAAAAAAAATAAATGAGTAAAAAACTGAATTTGTGCCATTGAACTCTTCTAGCAGGCCAAGGTTATGGTTTGTCATCAAAAAAACAACAATTAAAAAAAAAAACCACAATGATAATATATCATACCTTCCCATATTGTGATGTTAAACCTCTTGGTTTCTTGAGCAATAATTCTTACCTTAACTTCACATTAAAATCAGGGCACACAAGAAAAACAATGCCTGGTTCCATCCCAGAAAAAAAGAATTTGAATTTCTGGACCTGGAGTCTGGGAAGCTATGTTTCTAAAATACACCCATTGATTCTAATGTGTAGTCAAGGTTAATAACATAATCTGGATATAGTCTGAGATCAGTGGTTCTCAACATTAGTTGTAGTTTAGATTATCTGGGGAGTTTTAAAAACATCTCACGTCCATGCTGCACTCCAGACCAATTATATCAGAATTTCAAGGCAATAGATCTAGGCATCAGTAATTTCAAAATCTTCCCCAGGCAATTTCAATGTTCAGTCAGGGTTGTAAACAACTAACTCAGGGGGTGTTGTTATCTTTATACTTATTATCCCTTGCATTATATCTCAGAAAAATATTTCAAATGTTATTTGCTATTTCAACTAGTTCTATCATTTTACCTGTTAAGGACACATATTAGAATAAATGGTAATAATATGAAACTAACAAGATTTTAAGATTTGTTGCAGGAATGTTGGCATTGGACAAGTTCTTAAGAGGTCATCGTGTATTCATAACTCCCCACGCGCTTTGCAAATTAAAGCTTGTTTATCTTTTTAGACAAATAAAGGAGGAGAAAATACAAGCAGACTAGAACTAGTAGTAAAGAAGATGAGAATTAGAGAAAGAATAATAACCACAGTAACATAATAGCAAACTACTACAGGCTGACAGGAAAGTAGTTATTATAAACATGGGTAGCTCACAATTATTCTGGCCAAAAAGAACTCGAATAAATCCACACAATTAGTAAACACGATAGCATAAAATGATTTATGAGGCAATGTTCACATGAATAAAAACGTGGGAATGCTTAACATTTCTTTCCAAGTTCCCACAATCTTTCATTCATTTAAAACATTGCACAGTTATTTCCTAAAGTATTAAATAAAAAAATTTTAACATTAGCAAAGGTCAATTTTATTAAGAGGAGAATGTAGTCTTGGGGATTTAATACCCTAGATAGTATATGTAAATTTCCTTCTATCATTCTGTGAGACTGTGTGAATTTTTTTATACTATATAGAAAATAATATTTTATAAATTATGTGTAAAATACTTATATTCTGAGGTTTTATAAAAGCAATTCTGGAAAGATATAGATATACATATGCTTTTATATATGTATATATAAAAAACATAGCAATATATGTAACATATATTAATTTTATATAAAATTAATTTTATATTAATATATAAATAACATATATAAGCTGTTAAAATTATTTTCTTTAAGCGTTTTAGTCTTTTAAATTTAAAATATATTTTAAAATATACAATTGAAAATAACTATATAAATACAGGTAGAGCATCCCAAATTTGAAAATCTGATGTTTGAAATGCTCCAAAATCTGAAACATTTTGAGCACCGACATGTTACTCAGGGGAATTGCTCACAGAACATTTTGGATTTGGGATTTTTCTGATTTGGAATGTTCAGCTGCTAAGTATAATGCATATATTCCAATTTTTTTAATTGAAATCCAAAACAGTTCTGGTCTTAAGCAAATAATTTAAAATAAAGAATACTCAACTTGTTTGAAGTATGCACAGTTTCATAATGCAAAATTACCCAATATGGCTGGGAACACAACTTCATCAAATAAATCAAAGACCTGATACCACCTTCTCCCCTATTTAGAAGAGGCTTTCACCGACAAAAGGTCAGCCAAAAACTTTTAAACCAGCATGCCAAAAATGTAGTTGTCTTGGAGAAAAGTTCATTATTCATTTTAGAGATCATTTTGGAAGCCAGTCGAAAGTGTTCTGCAAATAGGAAAACATTATTCATTTATTATTAATCTTGGTTTATCCAGACAAAGCAGAGATTGGCAAATTCAAGTGCCTACTGAGATAACGAGTTACCATGAGTGCTTGGATGTCAGCTACAAGAGGGTTAGAGGGGCCTGCGTGAAACTGAAGAATACAAGACCATCTAAAGAGATTTAAAATTGAAAAACATGTAAACATTTTGTTGAAAAAATAAAATACACCTTCAGGCTGCTACTTTTTACCCCAACTTAAAGTCTGTTTAAACGCAACAATTATTTTTGTTTTATCTTTGTTTAAATTTTTCACTTAATTTTCTTCTCATAGTATCTAAAAGTATTCATTATAGTGTGTACTTCACATGAAAACAAAACCTAGCAGGATTACCAATACAAGTGGCTATGAAGGAAAAACATAAATAGTAGCAATTGATAAGTGTAATTTCTACTGGGCTGCAGCAGAGAAAACAGAGCACATAATTACTGATTACTGTGTAGGTCTACACCTATTTGTGAAAATATACGTTTTGCCATGTGAGGGTGAGTAATATTTAGGAATTGGGAAAGCTGAAATTTTACTTAAATCTTATTTAAACTGTTAAGTTTTGTTAAAATGGAATTATATAAAATACATAAATGCTGAATTCATCTTTTGTTTCTACTGTTTAAATCTGGTTGGCTTTGGAAGCTAAAGTATGGAGCAAATGAGAATAAGATTCTTGTGTAAGGCAGTTAGTTCCCTGGAAAGAAAAATGTGCTTTATCTTCCTGGATTATTGCTTTGAAAATTTTAACAGATGCTATTATGATGCATCTGTAGAATGCTATCCCACTTTTTCCATAGTTACAAGTCCTTATTTTGGGGTGGGGAGAGAAGGGGCGGAAGAGAGAGGTGGCAACAAATTTAAGAAACTTGGCCCACCTCCCAGTCCCAGGAGAAAATCATAATTAATCTAGGACCAGCATCACAATGCCATTCCCTTTGGCTAGTAATGGGGGTCAGCACGTGTCCCAGTTCTGGCGAATAAGATGTAGGCAGAAGTCTGCTTTGGGTGTAATAATTCTTGTTTCTTTCATTTAGAGATGGGTTCTTGCTATGCTGCTCAGGCTGGTTTTGAACTCCTGGCCTCAAGTGATCCTCCTGCCTTGGCCTCCCAGCTGGGAATATTTTCTATTAAAGATTTTCTTCCTGGTAAACAGGAGAGAGTACAAGAAGAACTGTGATCTATTCTTTTTTTTTTTTTTTTTTTTTTGAGATGGAATTTTGCTCTTGTTGCTCTGTCGTTTAGTAGACAGTGTTTCTCCATGTTGACTAGGCTGGTCTTGACTCCTGACCTCAGGTGATCCGCCCACCTCCGCCTCCCAAAGCGCTGGGATTACAGGCATGAGACACCATGCCCAGCGATTCTTTTCAACCCCTCTACCACCACCACCAGAGGATGTGTTGGAGCTACAGCAGCCAAAAGCCTAAGGATAAGGCCGGGTGCTGTGGCTCACGCCTGTAGATCAATTGTTAACCATTTTTCCTGTAAACCTAAAAGAAATTAAAATAAATAGTGCAGGCCAGGCACAGTGGCTCATGCCCAGAGCTTTGGGAGACTGAGGCGGGCGGATTGCCTGAAGGCAGGAATTTGAGACCAGCCTGGCCAACATAGTGAAACCCTGTCTCTACTAAGAATACAAAAATTAGCTGGGCAACATGGTGCACACAAGTAATCCCAGCTACTTGGGAGGCTGAGGCACGAGAATCGCTTAAATGTGGGAAGTGGAGGTTGCAGAGAGCTGAGGCCATGCCATTGCACTCCAGCCTGGGTGATAGAGCAAGACTTCATGATTAAAAAAAAAAAGAAAGAAAAGAAAAAGCCTACAGATAAAAGTTAATATGTTTGGTGTGGTAGACTGGAAAAATAAATGTATGAGTTCTTCATAACTTTGTGGATCCACAAGCCTTGGGACTATCTTCTTCTAGACTCCTTGTTAAGAAAAAAATTAAATATTCCCACTTTATGAATGAGTTTCTATTGTCTTCAACTGAAAACATTTCTGAGAGATACAAAAATAGATCTAAACAAGCTCCTATAAGTCTAGTAATCAGGGGGAAAAAACAATCAAGAGGGCTCACAGTAGAAGAGAAGGGGCTCTAGAAAATGTAGTTTACTTAGTATTTTTATTCTCGGTGCCTGGTCCCACCCACACACCTACAACTTTGGTCTTTTTTGTATAATTACTATTGCTATGTTGTTGTTGTTATTACATTGACTATCTCTTCAAAAACTAGGATTTTTAAACTTGGTACATGGGCTTTATGTATAGAAAACACTCAAAGGCTTTATCATATTCATTTGCTAGGTGGTTGGGTATGATGGAAATGTGAAAGTGATATAGCTGGATTTATTCTCATATAGACTAGCTATATTTTGTGGAGAAAATGCTTTTGCTTCCATCCAGATAATAACCTTGAAGTCGATTACAACCAAATCTCTTACTTTTGAAAACTAAAATATAATAACAAATGATAGCAATAGTAATTTTTTAAAATCCAAGGTATTAGACTTATATTTCTGATTGTAAATCAGCATGATCAACTTTAAATATATGAGAGGAATTTAATTCATTCTATAAACCATTTTTATTAGATACCACTATTGTATGCATTAAATAGTGGATTAGTACTTGTGCCATGTCCCACCTAACTCCTTCCCATCCTCAGGTCAAATTTAGCCCTTTGTTGAGATTTTATTTTGGCTAGAATATTTTAGCAAATGTATTGAGCCACAAGTAACAAACAATAACATTAATAACATTAATCAATTTAACCAACAAATTAATGAATTTTGGCAAATACTTATTTCTATTTAGCTATCATAACAATCAAAATATAACTTCAATATTTCTATCATCCCCAAACATTCCCATATTATTTTGCATTCAGTTATTCTTCACCCTAGGCCCCACCGATTTGCTTTCTGTCTCTGAGGTCCTGTTCCTTTTTGTTTTTTATTCCTTCCCCTTCTGAACTTCAGTTTGGATAGTTTCTATTGCAGTGTCTTAAAGTTCACTGAATTTTTCTTCGGCAGTGTCTAATCTGCTCTGAAACCCATCCATTGAATTTTTTATTTCAAATATTATACTTTTTATCATTAGAAGCCCCATTTGGTTTTTCTTTATATCTTGCTCTCCTCATAATGTTAATCTCCTTTTAATTCTTCTAGCATATATGTATATTTCTTTTCTTTTCTTTTTTTTCTTTTTTTGAGAGAGTTTCACTCATGTCACCCAGGCTGGAGTGCAATGGAGCAATCTTGGCTCACTGCAACCTCTGCCTCCCGGGTTCAGATGATTCTCCTGCCTCAGCCTCCCCAGTTGCTGGGACTACAGGCGTGCGTCACTACACACGACTAATTTTTTGTATTTTTAGTAGAAACAGGTTTCGCCATGTTGGCCAGACAGGTCTCGAACTCCTGATCTCAGGTGATCTGCCTGCCTCTGACTCCCAAAGTTGCTGGTATTACAGGCGTGAGCCACTATGCCTGGCCCTTCTAGCATATTTTAAAAAGATTTTTTTAAGTCCTTGCTTACTAAGCTTATTATTTTGTCTCTCTGTTTCCATTAACTAATTTTTCTTCTGATAATGTGTTACACTGTCCAGTTTTATGACATATCTAGTTTTTTAATTAAATGCTTGACATTATTTGGGGAGGTTGGATTTTATCTTGTATATTTTTAGAGTGTTGGACTTTGTTCTGACAAGCCACTTGTTCCTTTTGAATATTTTAAGTCTGTTAAGGCAAATGTAGGGTATACTTTGCTCTAGTGTTAGTTTAGCTCCCCTACAAAAGCGTAATCTCTCCAGGGTTTCCACCGAATGCCCCAGTGTGTTCAATCCGGCTCCTCCACTCTGACTGGCTAGGACTCAAATGTGGCTTAGCCCTCTGTGAGTTCTGGGAACTGTTTGGTTATTACCTTTCCCAAGTTGTCATTTTCCTGGCCATGTAAGATGTAAGCTTTATGCAAAGGTACTCTAAAGATTTCTGGAGATCTTTGTGCAGTTTTCCCCTTATAATCATTCTGCTTTCAAAATGCTAGCCAACATAGGCTTCCTGAGCTCCAATCTCTGTTCCCTTATTTGCCATGCTGTGTGTCAGATGCCCTTCCCTGTAGCACTGTCTGGAAAGGGCTTCTAGGAAGAAAGCCGGAAAGATAGTGTTTTCTCTCTTTCATAGACCACGATCCTGTGCTGCCTGTTTTCCAATATATGAAACTTTGTCTACTTATAAACTTTATCTAGTTTTCTAGTTGTTTATGGCTGGAGGGTAGATCTATTGCAGTTACTTCATCATAGCCTCAGAACAGCATTTAAAATGTTTTGAATGTTAATACTTTATACTGGGCATATATTCTCCAGAAAACGATATCCCAACTCGCGCTACTCCTTATGTCTAGCACCCCTCTGATTCACACATTTATATTACTTCTTGACCCCAGAAGACTTTGGAATTTCCAATTACACCAATTATTACTAACCTTTATGGAGTAATTTTAAAAAGATGTCCCTCAAAGCATGGTCTAATGAAATTTTAATTGTTAAGAACTATCAAAAAAATTTCACTGTTATGGTTAGTTAAATTTTCCAGAGAGATTTAGTACTGCTCTGATAAACCCCAAAACCCTTTGCATTTGATTGATTTTAAATTAAATTCTCTAAAACATATCAAATAACTGTCCTTCTTCTTATAAAGGGAATATGGAGCATTAACCTTTTCTTTGATGACTAATGGTCATCATTATGAACACTGGCTATTAAACTTTACTGAAATTCAATCAGATAAATCAAAATTACTATTGAGGATGGTGCTTAAGGAAGGTTATTCAAGCATCTTTGTTCAGAATAAATGTTCAATTTTTATTACTCTACTGTAGTGTATTTTTCAGGGTATGTAGCTGTGGTAACAAAATAACAAAAAAAAAAAAAAAAGGAAGTAGCTCAAGCAAGGTTTAAGTTTATTTTTCCTTCACATAAACGCTCAGAGTATGCTTGGAAGTCAGGCAGCTCTGCTCAAGTGGGTTTTACAGGGTCCTAGATTGTTTTCATTGCTGCCTAGTCATTGATTCACGTATTGGCATCATCTGCAAAACTGAAGCCAGAAACCACTTGGGCCACCACAGAATAGAACAAAAAGATAAAACAAGGGGACAATCTATTTCTTTTTCAGGAAGCAACCCAGAAATTGTAAATTTCACTTCTCATTCTCTGTTGGTGAGAACTTACTTGCCTAGCCACACCCAACATAAAGGGAGTTTGTGAAATGAAGCAATCTGGCCACTGCTCTGCTGAAACTTAGGAGGTTATAATACTAAGACAAAAGGAAGAACCAATACTGTTGGACAAGTTATAATCTCCACCACTTATTATTTTAACTTTTAACTTTTGGTTGTGCTTTGTAGACAAATAACCACGTAACATTGTTTATTTATAGCATTTACAAGTTAAAACAGTTTATCTTCAAAGCAATGCTCTAAAGTAGAGCTCTAAAGCTCTACATGCTTTAGAACCACAGCAGATTTTTTCACTGAATAGTGAAAATTTATTCATTTCTTTATTGCATACTTGATAGATAATAACCTTATGTAATGCTCTACGGAGGAGTTGAAGATGGTTCTTGCTCTCCAGATACTGGACTTTAATAGGGAAGACAAGGTAGGCACAACACATGATTACAGTAGATGCCAATAGGTGCTAAATGTTATACCAGGGCAGAGAAACAAGTGCTTACTCTCAGATAGTGACCTGGAAAATGTCATTGAAAAGGTAATACTTCCACTGAAGATGAGTACAGTTGTAGAATGAGTACAATTTTTGTTAAATATGAGAAGTCAATGCAAAGTTATGAGAATAAAAATAATTTCTAATCTGAAAGGAAGGAAAGATTCATCCTGAGAACAGTAGAGAAAGCAGGAAGATCAATTTTGAAAAGGCCTTGAAACACAGCCAAGTAAGTTGTTTTGCTATGTTCTCTTGCTTTTGGGGTGAGGGTGAAGTACCATGGAAATGTTTTTATCATTTGAGTGTCTTGATCATAGTAGTGTTTTTAAAAATTGTTTTGGTAGTGTTAGGAAAGATAGGTCTAGTTGAGAAAAAAAAGGGAAGATAATTTTATTGCAAAAACACATAAGTCAGATAATAAAAGACTAAAGTAGGGGGTTCTTTGTCTTGTAAGTTCCATAAGATTTTTTATTTTTTTATTTTTTTATTTTATTATTATTTTTTATTTTTTTTTTGAGACGGAGTCTAGCTCTGCCACCCAGGCTGGAGTGCAATGGCCGGATCTCAGCTCACTGCAAGCTCCGCCTCCCGGGTTCACGTCATTCTCCTGCCTCAGCCTCCCGAACAGTTGGGACTACAGGCGCCCGCCACCGCGCCCGGCTAGTTTTTTGTATTTTTTAGTAGAGACGGGGTTTCACCGTGTTAGCCAGGATGGTCTCGATCTCCTGACCTCGTGATCCACCCATCTCGGCCTCCCAAAGTGCTGGGATTACAGGCTTGAGCCACCGTGCCCGGCCCGTTTCCATAAGATTTTTTAAATGATAGTACTGAACATCAAATTTAATGCAAGCAAGTGGAATTACTTGACAAGACTGAGAAGAAGGAGTGAGGAAGGTAGTGGATGGATGTGCTCTGATGAATGTATTGGTTTGCTAGGTCTGCCACAACAAAGCGTCACAAGTTGGATGACTTAAATAACAGAAACTTACTGTCTCACAGATCTGGAGGCCAGAAGTCAAAATTCAGTGTATCAACTGGGTTGGTTCTTTCTGAGGGCTGAGAGACAGAGATCTGTTCTTGATCCCTCTTCCTGACTTTGGATGGCTACCTTCTCCCTATGTCTTCACATCATCTTCCCTCTATGCATATCTCTGTGTCTAAATTTCCCCTTTTCATAAGAACATCAGCCATATTGGATTAGGGTACACCCTAATACCCTCATTTTTACCTTGATAACCTCTGTAAAGACCCTAAAAAGACCTCTGTAAAGACCTCCAGATAGAGTCACATTGTAAGATACTAGTGGTTAGGACTTCAACATATCTTTTGGGGGGATGCAATTCAATCCATAACACTTGGCTTGTAGCGGCATAACTGCGACGTTTACATGGAGTTCTCCCTGTGTACGTGTGTGAGTCCAAATTTCTTTTCATAAGGACACCAGTCATATTGGATTAGTGGCCTACACTTCTGCATTATGACTTCAACTAATTATATCTGCAATGACCCTGTAAGGCTCTTTGTGACCCAAATAATGTCATATTCTGAGGTACTGCGGGTTAGGACCTCAATATATTAATTTAGTGGGAGAGGTGGGGGAGGCACAATTCAACCTACAACAATGAAGATTCGCCTAAAGTATTCATTACTCTAAAAAACTCAATACATTTTAGGAAAATATATCACTTATTCATGTATTCATAATGATATGTGACTTATAACTCCTTTTAAATATGACAATGAGAGAACAAAAAATTATCAAACTCAATTTTTATTGATTCTGCTACTATGTATATGTGGTTAAGACAAGCTATCCTAAAACAAAATTTAATAAAAAGGTCTGAACAAGAATAACCAAAATTTCCTTCTTTCTACTTCAAAGCTTCCTTTCACTAACATCGCTCTTAAAAGAGAAATAACACTTGCAGTCTGATCTCAATGATCAACCCGTATATTTTGGTTTGCATCAACACATCTCTAATACACCACTTTATTGGTGCATTATTGTCACTGTACTCATTAAATTCAGCTTTTCTCAGTCCTCCTCATTTTAATTGGAAAAAAGCTAAAAAATATATTGTTTTGAAAAATTCAAACACTGTAGAAGAATACAATGAAAGGTCCTTTCCCGAGCTCCCTACCTCAATCCTAATCTCGTAAACTGCAAACAGCATGTTGTAACTCCATCCAGATGTTTTCTGTGCATGAATGGGCATATATATTTCTTCATTCCACATTTTATTGTAAATGGGATTTTGCACATTGTTTTATGACTCATTTTTTTCTACCCAACAATTCTAGAGCATTTTTCCACACAGGTACGTATCAATCTAACTTACTTCTTTAAAACAGCAGCAGATAATTCTTTGTAACATATTTAACTTGTGTAAGGAGTTAAACATGTTGCCAAGGGGATTTGATAGCTGAGCAAGGAAAAAGATACGACCACCAGATGGCACTAGCACACAGTTTATTTGAGCAGAGACTGACAGATTTGACTGGGAGTGAGGGTGGGAGTTGGGGTGAGGACAGGGCCATTTTCTCAGTGATAGCATGATACCTTCCAAAAGAAAGGGTGCAAAGGCGACTTTCCAGAAGGGACATAGAGGAAGGTCTGAGGGGAAGTGTTTAGAGGGGATTATGTGTCCAGGTGATGTCACTCAGCAGCATGGTGGGAGTCCCTGGGCAAAGAACTCTGAGAGAAGCCGTGGCCCCAGCTTGTATCTAATCTATGGGACCTATGGCTAGCAGATGTTGGGTGCAGTTTCTCAGGATGTGCAAAGCAGGCAGGCTCTGAATGGCTAACAATCTGCTTTTGGGGGCTATATTTTAAAACGACTGGATGTGTAGAAATGTAAGTTTGGCAGTAGCAGGCTTTTGAGTTAACAAGTCCCCGCCTGCTGTGAAGAAGTAAACAACACAGAGCCAGGGGCCATCTTTAACTCATTTGTGTAACAACTAGCACCCTATTGAGAGGCACTTTACGATTTTTCCCCAGCCAAAATAAAAAAGAAAAGAAAAGAAGAGTCACAAACAGGTCAAAAGAAAAATTATGAATTTATATATGACAAAAGTCTAATTTTATAAGTATAATCAGGACTCATAGAAATAAGAAAAATGATAAATTAGCACAGCTGTCTCCAAAATCAACCTTGAAAACTACAGAAACAGGAAGAAATTGGCTGCTGGAAGTAAAATGAAGATTGCGAAAAACCCCTGGGAAGAAGGGAACTAGTGACTAGAAGGGTGGGAGGCAGCCAAAGACCACAGCAGTCGCATGGGGAGGAGGATGTCCCTGGAAGCTTGGGAGGCTCTAGAGAGGTTGTGTATAATTTTAGCTCTTGTCTCCTGTACTTCACCTGAGAAATGGGAACCTTTGCTGGCCTCCCAGTGTTGTGAAGCACTACCAGAGGAGCACAAGGCCAGGCTAATAAGAAGCTGATAGAAACAGGACTAGGATGAATTGTACCCTGGAATGTTCAGGCCTCCAACTCCTGTCAGCAGAGGTTACTGCTCCCTGGAGCTCTCTCCTCTGAAACTTAACCCTTCTGCTTTCCTCAAATTCTCAAAAAAGGATTCAGTTGAGAATGTGTCTTTGAGCACTTCCCTAATACACAACACAGAGCAGTATAGCTGATTTCATCAGTAAATTAATGTGGTGCTACAGGTCCAAAGAAACTAGGTACCTATATTAGTCCATTTTCACACTGCTATAAAGATACTACCTGAAACTGGGTAATTTATAAACAAAAGTTTAATTGACTCACAGTTCTGCATGGCTGAAGGAGCCTCAGGAAATTTATGATCATGGCAGAAGGTGAAGTGAAGCAAGGCACATCTTACATGGTGGCAGGAGAGAGAGAGAGAGCGCAAGCACAGAAAATGCCAGACACTTATCAAACAACCATGTCTCATGAGAACTCCTTCACTATCACAAGAACAACATAGGGGAAACTGCCCCCATGATCCAATTTCCTCCCAACAGGTCCCTCCCTCAACATGTAGGGATTACAATTTGAGATTAGATTTGGGTGGGGACACAGAGCCAAATGATAACATTCCACCCCAGCCCCTCCCAAATCTCATGTTATTTTCACATTTCAAAACCAATTATGCTTTCCAAACATTTCCCTGAAAACTTAACTTATTCCAGCATAATCTCAAAAATCCAAGTCCAAAGTCTCATCTGAGACTAAGCAAGTCCTTTCTGCCTATGAGCCTGTAAAATCAAAAGCAAGTTAGTTACTTCCAATATAAAATGGGGGTACAGGCATTGGGTAAATCTTCTCATTCCAAATGGGAGAAATTGGCCAAAATAGAGAGGCTACAGGCCCCTTGCAAGTCTGATACTCTGATACCCAGCTGGGCAGTCATTAAATCTTAAAGCTCCAAAATCTCCTTTGAATAAAGAGATGGAAAATACAAAACAAAAATACAAAATATAAAACATGATGCAAGGCAGTGTACAGCTTCTGTGGCTGTTTTCACGAGCTAGTGTTGAGTGCCTGCAGCTTTTCCAGGAGCACAATGCAAGCTGTCAGTGGTAGCAGGAGCACAGTGCAAGCTGTCAGTGGATCTACCTCTCTGGGATCTGGAGGATGGTGACCCTCTTCTCACAGCTCCACTAAGCAGTGCCCCAGTGTGGAAACTGTGTGGAGGCTCCAATTCCACATTTCCCTTCTGCATTGCTCTAGCAGAGGTTCTCCATGAGGGTTCTACACCTACAGCAGACTTCTGCCTGGACATCTAGGCATTTCCACACATTCTCTGAAATCTAGGCGGAGGTTCCCAAACCTCAACTCTTGTCTTCTGAGTACCCACAGACCCAACACCACATAGAAGCTGCCAAAGCTAAGGGCTTGCACCCTCTAAAGCAATGGTCCAAGCTCTACCTTGGCCCCTTTTAGCCGTGGCTACAACTGAAGCAGCTGAGATGCAGGGCACCATGTCCTGAAGCTGCACAGAGCAGAGGAGTCCTGGGCCAGGCCCACAAAGCCATTTTTCCCTTCTCACCTTCTGGGCCTGTGACACAGAGCCAAACTATATCTGTACCTGAGGAGAATAATTACAATGAAAGAAACTTAAAACAAATTGAATAACACATACCACATGAAGCAGATTTATTGAAAGAGATGGACCAATAAGCAAGTACCATATATATCTGCAAGAGTAAGGAAGGATATTGATGATAGAATAAAGAAATAAGAAATTACTTTTAAAAATTATAAGTATTTATTTTAAAAATGAGATAGTTAAAATGTAGATGACAATAAGTGGGATATACAGCAAGCTGATTACATCAAATAAGAAAATAGTAAATCAGAAGATCAATAGAAAGTCTCCCTAGGGCAGCAGAAATAAATGGAAAATACAAAACATAAAAATGAAAAGGGGGCACTAAAAGTTAGGGAGGATAGTATTATCAATGCCCAGATAGTATAAATTGCAAAAGCAAATTGAAAGAGCCACAGATTACCAAAGATGTAACAAAATACCAATACCTAGAAATATAAAGTAAAACTGAAGAAGAGCAAAGACAGAAGATATTATTAAACAATTCCACAAAGCTAAATCACTCACAAAGGAATGAAATTTAAAATGCAACTTCACAATAGGAGTATTGAACTCATATTCTCCAAGAGAATATGAATTAATATATTTGTGGTTAAAAAAATTTAACATATTGTATTGTGAAGTATGGCATATAGACATAAAAGTGCACAAAATGGAAATGTGTAAAACAGGAATTATAAAGCAAACACCAAGGTAACTACCACAGAGGTGAAGAAATATTGCTGGCCACCTATAAAAGTATCTGTAAAAAATGTAATGTAATCCATTTTGCCTGATTTTAAATTTTATATAAATGAGATTATACTGTGCATATTTTTGTGCACTGCTTCCTTTACATTATGATAAAAATTTATCCAATCTGTTCAGTGTACTTGTACTTTGGGCATTTCATTGCTATCTAAAATTTACCACACAACACTGTTATTATAAATAACACTACTGCTATTCTTGTATATGTAACCTGAGAGAAGTGTGCCAGAGTTAGTCTAGGGTATATACCCAGGAATGACATTGTTGCCTTAGAAAATGTACACATTTTAACTTTTAGATAATGCCTAACTGGTTTCTAAAATTGTTAAACAAAAGTTTGCTCTTTGAAGTCAGGAATAAGACAATGTTGCCTGCCCTCCCTCCCTTCCGTTTCTTCTCTGTCTCCTTCCTTCCTTCCTTCCTTCCTTCCTTCCTTCCTTCCTCCATCCCTCCCTCTCTCTCTTTCTCTCTCTCTCCTTCTCTCTCTTTCTTTCTCTTTCTCTTTCTTCGCTCTCTCTCTCTCTCTCTTTTCTTTCTTTTGAGATGGAGTCACTCTCTTACCCAGGCTGGAGTTCAGTGGCAGGATCTTGGCTCACTGCAACCTCTGCCTCCCAGTTCAAGCAAATCCTCCCACCTCAACCTCCCAAGTAGCTGGGATTACAAGCATGCAGCACCATGCCTATCTGATTTTTGTATTTTTAGTAGAGACAGGGTTTCACCATGATGGCCAGGCTGGTCTCACACTCTGAACTCCTGACCTCAAGTGATCCGCCTACCCTGGCCTCCCAAAGTGCTGGGATTACAGGCGTGAGCTACTGCACCCGGTGTATTTCACAAATCTAAAAAAAAAAACTAGGCTTGTAATTTTAACATAGGAAAATATTTTATAATTTTCAAAAAATTAAAAAAAAAAACACCACACCTTTGGCTCTCCTGGTCCTCAATTATGTAGGTTTTTGTTCTTGTTTCAATAGTTTATGCTTTTTATTCTATTCTACCTTCTTTTTTGACCTTATTTTGTTTTCTTTTCCCCTAACCCCTTGACATAAGGATGGCTATGTCAGGGGTATTCAGCTTTTCTTCTTTTCTAATATTTATACTGAAGTCTTGAATATTTATATGAATGGAGCTAATTATTACTTTAGGTGCATCCCACTAGTTTGGGTATTTATTACTTTTGTTATTATTCAGCCCAAACTATTTTCTAATTCCCATTATGATTTCTTTTTTAGTTCCTGACTTATTTCGAAGTACAATTTTTAAATTTCTCAATATATGACAATTCTCTAGTTGTCTCCTTGTTATTGGTTTCTAGTTTAATTATGAAGTGGTCAGAGAACATATTCTATAGATTTAAATCCTTTCAGATTTGTTTAGACTTGCTTTCTGACCCAATGTATGATCAATGTTGTTAACTATACCACACATATTTAAGAACACATGTATTCTTGTAAGAACTGGAAGCACTATTCTGTGTAGATTTGTTGGGTCAAATTTTGTTGTGGTCAAGTCTTTTCAGTCACTGGTGATTGTTTATCTGCTTGTTCTATTATTTACTGAAAAATGGCACGCTAAGATTTCCACCAAGGCTGTTGGTTTTTCAACTTGAAACTACATCGGATTTTCCATTATATATTTTTGGGCTATATTACTAGATGCACACGAATTTAAAATGGAAACTTTTTATCATTATTAAGTGATATTTTATATCCACCATATTACTTTTTAACCTAAAGTCTATTTCATATAACATTGATATATGTATACCAGAATTCTTTCAGTTAGCATTCACCTAGCATAGCTCTTTCTAATTATTTTTCTATTTTCGTGTATCTTAGATGTGTCTTATAAACAGCATACAGTTGGATGTTTTCAATACAATCTGATTTTTTTTTAGTTGGGGCAGTTATTTCATAATTACTACTTTATGGATTTAAATCTACTGCCATTTTAAAAAATCTTCCTGTTTTTTATTTCATTTTTTCTCCTTTATTTTCTTAGTTTGAATTACCTGAGTATATTTTAATCATTCCATTTATTTTATTTTCTCTACTTGTGTGTAACCTGTACAAAGTACTCTATTTCTTTTAGTGGTTACCCTAGAATTATGCATTCGTACTTATTGTATCAACACCTAATGTTAATCAATACTTAATCCTTACACATACATACAGCACATACATACACACACACCTCAGTATATTTGTTAAAGTACAGGAAAATACCTCTAAAGATGTCTCCAAATCATCTACAGTGGTTATTGCATGGGGCAAGGGGGAAGTTGGAGGGGAAAAGTGGGGGGATTCATTTTGCTTATCACAGTGGTACATATACATATTAAATAACAAAAAATTAGCCATCATTTTTATCTTTATTCTTACTCTGTATAATTCATGTTTGCATTTGCTACAGTGTATTTTGAACATATACAGTATATTTTTAACATGTCTACAATCAATGTTATTTAGGGGTTGAATCTGAATGAGGAAAATATGAAGATTTATTTTCAAAACCCAACTAAAAATAAAAAATAAAAGTTTCAAATATATGGCTTATTGAGTTGTTGGCATTTTGAAGTTTAGGAATGGGATAGGAGTAGGTAGGAATTTTATGATCACTAGAGCAATCAGTTACAGCTAAAATAGCCAGAAGGAACATTTAATATTTAAAAGATTTGCAGTAACATAGAACTTAGGAGAGTGATCGCCACAGGGCCAGACTAAGGGAATGGGGTAGGGTGGGTGAAAGATGGCTTCACAGGAAGTGGCTAAAGTATGGAGCTAGGGTGTAAATATTCTAGATTAATTGGAGTCTTTCACAGAGTACAGTCATGTGCATGTAACAATGTTTTGGTCATGGACTGCATTACAATGGTGATCCCATGAAATTATATCCTATTTTTACTGTACATTTCTTATGTTTAGATACACAAGTACTTACCATGGTGTTACAATTGCCTACAGTATTCACTAGAGTAACATGCTGCACAGGTTTGTAGTCTAGGAGCAATAGGCTATACCATATAGCTTAGGTGTGTAGTAAGCTATACCATGCAGGCTTGTGTAAGTGTGCTCTATGATATTCACATGACAAAAAACAAACAGCAAAACCCCCATTGAAACATTTCTCAGAAAGTATCCCTGACCTTAAGTGATGCATGAATGTGCTGCCTCCACAGTATATATTCAAAGGTGACCTTCATTGTGTAGATTCACATGAATGGACTTTCACCCACTTAAAAAAGTCGTGTGAAAATATCTTGCCCCTAGATTCAGGTATCTTCTGGACACACTCTTGTTTACAATTTAAACTATTTCAAAAAATTGATACATCTGTTGATTAAATACAAGTATTTGTGCGGCAGGAGAATAGGGTCTGTAAGCAGGGAACCTAGGACTGATTTGTGCTGACGGGATATGCATAACGGGGTATCAGTTGAAAGGCTACTCCTCTTTCAACCCCTCCCTTTTCTGCGTGGCAGTTGCTGCCTGGCAGTTCCAACTCTTCCTTTTCTGTGTGGCAGTTGAAAAATGAAAGTGCTTCAGACTGGTCCTCTCCCTCAACCAATCACACTTGTGGCAGACCAATGGGAAACCTCTAGAAGGTATTTAAACCCCAGAAAATTCTGTAACCCGTGCTTTTGAGCAGCTTGCTACAGCCCGCTCCCACCCAGTGGAGTGTACTTTCATTTAAAATAAATCTCTGCTTTCGCTGCCCTGCTTTATTTGTGCGTTTTGTTCAATTATTTGTTCAAAACTCCAAGTACCCAGACAACTACCCTCAACAGGTAACAGCTGCACACACGTATCAAGGCACACCAGCTTCACCCTGCCTGGAGCTTCTTCCCATGCCTAGTTTTCTCTTACAGTTCCGGTCTCTGCTAAATTATCACTTCTAAAAGAGGACTTTATAGAGACCACCATGTGTAAAACAGCTTTTCTACGTGCCCTACCAGCTAATTTTTATTAGAGTATTTATATTATTTGAAATAATATTATTTTTACATGCCCCCCTCCCCTGGAAAATGAGCTGAGTGAGGAATACTGTTGGAGTATCCCCAATACCAGGCACACAGTAGGCATTCAATAAATAGTTTTTGAATGACTGCATTGTCTACGGAATTCTAACATGTATGGGTGAAACAAAGACTCTCAAAGAAAACAAAAACTGGGTTGGCAGAGGCCTTGAATATGAGGAAGTGGCCTTTCCGGATACAGAAACTAAGACCTGGCAGGGCGTGGTGTCTCACACCTGTAATCCCAGCACTTTGGGAGGCCAAGGCCGGCAGATCACCTGAGGTATGGAGTTCGAGACCAGCCTGGCCAACATGGCCAAACCCCGTCTCTACTAAAAATACAAAAAAAAAAAAAAAAAAAAAAAGAAAAAGAAAATAATAATTAAAAAAATTAGCCAGGTGTGGTGGCGGACGCCTGTAATCCCAGCTTCTCGGGAGGCTGAGGCGGGAGAATCGCTTGACCCCGGGAAGAAGGAAGGAAGAAAGAAAGGAGGAGAGAAGGAAGGAAGGAAGGAAAGAAGCAAAGAAGGAAAGAAAGAAGAAAAGAAAAGAAAAAAGAAACGAAGAGAAAAGACAAAACAAGAAGAGGGGCAGGGCAGGGCAGGGCAGGGCAGGGCAAAGAAAGACTCAATGGGGGAAAGGACTTGCCCAAGGTAATCTAGTACCTGGAAAAGCGGAAGGCAGGAGCCTGTGCCGCACAAGAGCAAGGGGGAGCCAACACCCAGCAGCCCTTTTGAGAGGGTCCCAGCCCCTAAGATGCGGGACACCGCAAGAAGGAACCTCTTGTCTGAAGAGGCAGCTGCGCTCTGGAGTCCTGCTCTGGGACAGATGGGCGAGCTCCGCTCTTCGGGCCGGAATGCGATGGGCCGGAAGCCTGGAGCGTCTGCCACCCGGGTTCCAAGCCCCAGGCTCGCAGTCAGCTGCAGGCCGAGTTCAGCCTACCGCCGCAAGCTCCCTCCCGCCGTTCCCGACGAGCACGCAGGTGCCGCTGGCCTTTGGGCTAGGGCTTAAAAGCCCAACACGGGCGAAAAAGATGCGGTCTCAGTTGACGGGGACGCTTTAGAGAAACGGACTCGCCTCTCCTGTTCCGGTTGGATCTGCGCCGGCTTCTCAGGCCCCACGTGGGATTCGACCCGGGTCCTCTTGTGAGCTGCTGCTCCTGCGGTCGGTGAGATTACCTGGGTCTAGAGTACGGAGCTGCTCCGTGGCCACGAGGACGTCACCATGGTGGGCCCCCTCCTGCTCCCCCGAACCGCTCGGTTGGTTCCCCGGAAGGATGTTGTTGAGCAGGCACAGAGGGAGGGTGCAGTTTCGAGAACCTAGGAGAGAGGAGGATTCAGTGTTTATTTGAGAGAGTGTGCGGGGTAGGGGCGAAGCCTCTGTGAGACGAGTCCCAGGCCCAACGCCTGGACCTTAGAGTTCCGCGTCCGAGTGCTGAAGTGCCCAGATGTCGCCTTGCTCCTCTTTGCCTCGTGCTTAACTTCTCGCTAGTGATTGCCTCCTCGGGGGAAACCCGGCACCTTTCCACTGAAACGCATCGGGGAGTTTGGCGAAACTCCGGAGGTCACTGGCCCCACACCCCTCTGCCCCTCTGGCCTAGGTAGACTCAGTGTGGGCTTAGTCGCCTCTTCCTCGGCGTCCTTTCACCTCCCGTTAGTGACCCATTCCTGCCCTTAATTCCGCCTTTACGCCCGCATTCCCTCCAGAGCTCTGAAGCAGTTTTGTTGTTTTCGTTAAAAATTGAGTAGATACAAAAGAGTGTTTCTAAGACACATTTCCAGTGTAAAGATTAGTAGTTTCAGGAAGTCTCGTTTACCCATTATGTAGTTTTAAGAAATAAAACATAGCCTTTGAAAGCCCTGTGTTACCTTCTTTGAACCTGTAACTTTCAGAACCTTAAAAAGCAAACATTATCTAAGTTTTGTAATTATAATTTCACTGCTTTTCTTTATATTTGTATTCTGAAACAGTATGTTGTTTCTTCTTGCCTGTATTTTACTTAATCGTTGTGTTCTTGAGAATAATTCTTGCATAGAAACAGGCTTTATAAATATTTTTAAATTAATTTGTAATAAAAGCAAAATTTAAAACGTTTATAATCTGGTCAAAGGTTATGATACTGTGCCCACAATGTGACCTCTTTCTTTTCATTTTTTCTCTTTTCATTGTATGCCAGTCATTTTTGTCTTACAGTTTGGGGCTTTCGTTGTTTGTTTCGCGAGTTTTTTGTGCTTTATCTATTTATTTTGATGCACCACTGAGGCATATTTTGTATTTTATTTAGATTGTACACATTTGTGTAAATTCAGTGTTTGCTTGTCCCTTTGCTTGTGGAATTTCCAACTCTTTATAGTGTTAGTTTTTTTCCCCTTTTCAGAGTGGAATGTGAAAGCAATTACATCTCATTGTGTTTGAGGGGCTGGGGAGGTTGATTGGTATTTGTAGTTGTCCTTGACTATCAGAGCTTCACCTTTTTATCAGGCTGTATAGTAGAAGTATGTTGCTTTGGCATAGAAGTCAAAAGAGTGGCATATAAACCTGTTTTCATTGGCTCATTTCTGGCTCTGTCATTTTTTTTTGATACAACCTCATTAGTGGTTCTGCTGCATCCTCTTTAAGTACAGCTCAGAATGTGGTCCCAGAGGACAGAGATGGGCACCTGGTTTTCCCTGAGTTGCCATCTTGGCAAAATTACTTAACCTCCCATCTGTCTAACTGGGATAACAGTAGTACCTACCTCACAGAATTGTTGTGGAAATTAAATGTAAAGTGCTTAGTCTAGTGCCTGGCACTTAGTAAATGTTATTGTTGTTAACTTTAGTTATGTAAATATATAGTAACAGTACAGCTTATAGTTTTCCACCCTTGTTACTTTGCTCATTAATGTTCTCTTATTGTAAATCTTTGCTGGAGCTCAGCAAGTTCATATCTTTTTTATATCAAAATTTACTTTATTATACTTAAAGAATCTTTTCAAATTAATCCATCCCACTCAACACTTCTTTATGCTGCATTAAAAAGGTTTTTAGTGTTTATTATTATTATTATTTTTGAGATGGAGTTTCACTCTTGTTGCCCAGGCTGGATTGCAGTGGCACAATCTCTGCTCATTGCAACTTCTGCCTCATTGCAACTTGCGCCTCCTGGATTCAAGTGATTCTCCTGCCTCAGCCTCCCGAGTAGCTAGGGTTACAGGCGCCAGCCACCACACCCAGCTAATTTTTGTATGTTTAGTAGAGACAGGGTTTCACCACATTGGCCAGGCTGGCCTCGATCTCCTGACCTCAAATGATCTGCCCGCGTTGGCCTCCCAAAGTGCTGGGATTACAGGTGTGGGCTACTGCGCCCAGCCAGGATTTTAGTGTTTTTAAATATGGCTCATACTATACTTAACTAGGCCCTGATGGGTATACTCCTTTTTGTATAAACCTGTCATACAGCTTGTGTGTGCTGCTTTTCCTCCCTAGCTAGACTATATACCGTTGAAAAGTGTGCCATCATCCTCCCAGCATTTATCCATGCACATTACTGTGGGGCATTAACTGTTACTGACTACCTTAATGGTAGAGATTGTGTGTTTTGGAGCCTACATCTATAAATATGAGCTACAACAATAAATCAGCTTAATAAATCTCATAGAGATTATCTGTTAGTGAAAACTTGCTCCTGAAAGTTAGTAAAACTAAAGAAAAACATTAATGGAAATCTACCTAGTATACCAAACTTGTTGAGACAATATTGCTTGTACATGGTTTAAAAAACTAAGAAATGATTGCTCATTAAAATTTTATTAGTTTCATATTAACTGCTATAGTAAAGTGATACGTATTTAGTGGCTTAAAGCAACACATTCATGTCCTGAAACCTCTGGAGGTCAGAAGTCCAAAGATGAATCTTCACTGAGATAAAATTAAGGTGTTTTTCAGGGCTGTCTTTCTTTAAGGGGCTCTAATGAATTTTTTCCATTTCTTGAGGTCATCTACATTCTTTGGCTCCTTCCCTCCTCAAATCCAGCAGCATAGCATCTTTAAATTTTCCTCTAGAGGGGGTTACATTTTCTCTGACAGTGATCCTCCTGCCTTCCTCTTACATGGACCTTTAGGATTATATTGGGCCCACCTGGATGATTTTCCCCATCTCAAGATCTTAATCAGATCTGCAAGTCCTTTTTGTCATATACGGTAATATATTCCCAGGTTCTGGGGAAATCAGGGCATGGATATCTTTTGGTCGGGGGAGGGCAGAGCATTATTTCATCTGCCACAAAAAGACTTTCTCCAACTCTCTTGCCTAATGCCCTGGTTCTGTTGAGAAACAGCCACTATTAACAGTTTCTTAGCTATTGATTCAGATATTTTATATGTATGTACCAGCATATATGTATGTTCCCTAACCTCTCTTTTTACATAAATGGTATACTAGACACCTTAGTCCCTTGCTTTTTTGTCTTACCTGCTCTTACAGATCTATGTAAGTACATATAGATCTACTTCTTGCTTTTTAAATAGTGAACATTCCATTGTTTGCTTCTGTAACTTATTTAACCCGATCTGTGATGGACCTTTAAATTGTGTACACTATTTTGCTGCCACAGACATTGCAGTACTGCTGCATTGATTATTTGTCCTCCCTTTGGTACATGTGTAAGTATGTCTATAGAATAAATTAATAGAATAAATTAATAGAAATAGAATTTCTTGGTCAAAGTTGACCAAGAAATTGACCAAGAAATTCTATTTTTGTCTTGATGGGTACTCTCTTTATTTTTATTTTATGTTATTAAGAAACTGTTTTTAGAGATGGAGTCTCACTCTGTCACCTAGCCTGGCATGTAGTGGCATATTCATAGCTAGCTCACTGCAGCCTCAAACTCTTGGGCTCACACCTCAGTCTCCCCAGTGGCCAAGATTACAGAGGTACACTGCCTCACTTGGCTAATTTTCTAGATTTTTTTGTAGAGACGGGGTCTCACTATGTTGTCCAGGCTGGTCTCAAACTTCTGGCTTCAAATGAGCCACCCATCTTTGCCTCCCAAAAGTGTTGAGATAAGGGCTATGAGCCACTGTGTTTAGCCCTGATGGGTACTATGAAATTGCCTTCCAGAAGACTGTGCTGGCTTGCACCCCCTTGAACTATGAGATTACAAATACACTCACACCTCCACTCATGCAATGTGAATTATTTTTTATCTTTGTTAGTATTACACACTAGTAATTCTATTTCATTGAAGTTTTCATTTTTAAAGTTTTTCCAGCTTTTAAATAACACTTGTTTTTACTCTTCTTGTAAAGAGTGATATACCAAATTTTTTAAAGATTACTATGCTTTTTACAGTTGTCCCTTGGTATCAAGGGATATTAGTTCAGGACACACTCGAATACCCAAATCCATGGATGCTCAGGTCCCTTGTATAAAATGGTGTACTTTTTGCATGTAGTATACTTTAAGTCACACTTAACCATACCTATTACAGTGTAAATGCTGTATAGTGATTATATTGTTTTTTAAATTTGTATTATTTTTATTGTTATATTGTTATTTTTTATTTATTTTTCTGAACATTTCTGTCCTCAGTTGAATACCCAGATGTGAAACCTGGAGGGCCAACTGAATTTATTTACATTTTTTGAGTGCTTGAAATAGTTAATGCTAATCTAAAACTTGAACACAGCAAATGTTACAAATAAATAAGGAGCTCAGTTAAGCTTTTGTGACCTAAAGGATAAATTACTACCAAATGTTATTTTTTGTCTTACTTTGTTACATAATATACACTTTAAGAAATTTTCTTTTTTTGTGTGTGTGACATCTGCTTTATGTTCAGCACTTGGAACCTAGGCTTGCTAAGAAGTCACTATTTTCTAAATCACTACTAAATCTAATCCAAAAGTACATTTGGAGATCACAAAACTGACTTATGAAGGCTTATGAATGAAACATCCTAATTTAAATACTTAAGAAATGTATATAATTTATTTATCCATTCTTTCTCTCCGTTTTTTTTTTTTTTTTTTTTGAGTGGGAGTCTTGCTCTGTTGCCCAGGCTGGAGTATGGTGGTGCTATCTCAACTCACTGAAACCTCTGCCTGCAACGTTCAAGAGATTCTCCAGCCTCAGCCTCCCGAATAACTGGGATTACAGGCATGCACCACGCCTGGCTAATTTTTGTATTTTTAGTAGAGATGGGATTTCACCATGTTGGCCAGGCTGGTCTTGAACTCTTGACCTCAAGCAATCCGCCTGCCTCAGCTTCCCAAAGTACTGGGATGACAGGCTGGAGCCATTGTGCCCGGCCCCATTATTTATTACTTGATAAGGGTTTTTGAAAGCTGTAGGTCTGTTGGGGTGGTCATGGTGGTTGGTGAATTGACTCAAACAAGACAGTGCCTTCTTTCTTGCTGTATAACTTTGTCAGTGAAAAGAGTGCCTCTGACAGGGACTGGCACAGAGTTTGTGTTCATCTCAGTGTGTAGGTAGTCTACTCGCCTGTTCCTGTTCAGAGCCAGGCCAACAAGAGAGTCTGTTTCTCCCAGGAGCAATTAATTTAGGTAGAAATACAGTAAACCTGTCAAACTGATTTGAGCTACGATCTTGTTTTTCACTTCTTACAAAAGACCCAGAAGGATAAACATGAATATGTGCTAGAATTCCAGTGGCTGTATGCCTGTACCTTGTTATAGAAAAGATAGAAGGCAAATACTATTGCATTTAAGTTGGAAAAACTGATCTATTTTCTGTGTGACCTAGCAAAAGTTTTTCAAAGTGCTTTTGTTTCAAAGTTTTCTTCAGTCAGAAGGAAATTTTAAATGAGGTAAACATTTTTATTTTTATTGTAGAATTGTATCACTAAAATGGATCAGGCCAATCACCTTTATTTCTTTATTGCCTCCCATCTGAATATCCTTGGGAGACTCTACACTTACCTTTATCTCTGGAAAGAACTTGTCCTTCCTTGATAGTTACATCTTTGTTTCATTATGATCCCAAATATGATATTCTGGTCTTTGATAGAAGTCTCACTTAGTGACATATTAATTTCCTATGTTATTATTCCAGGTAGACCTAAATGGGGTTGCATGTGAGAGGAGTTTAAACCACACTACTTCTTCCTTCTTACTACGTTTATTGTCTGCTTTTACAGGAGTAAAACAATTATAATGTGTGACATCGTCTCTTTAAACTCTTCTTTCAAACTTTGGTTGGGCCATTCTTAGTGAAGTTAAAGATAATTAAAACCAGTCTATGTGTCTCTTTCTACAGCTTATTTTAATGCTTCTTTTTTCATATGTTATTTAGGTTTGCTAGTTCTCACCATTTTGCCATTAAAAAATACCAGTATGCAAGGCAATCATTTTTCAACTTGTTGATTTTAGATGTTCATTGTTTTGTTGCGAAAAGTGTTTGATTATCTGTATCCAGAGATATACAGTGATGCAAGTATTTGTTGATATTGGATCAAAATCTGTACTGAACAGTATTATTTCATATTGTCTCTTTTGTTCTGGGAACAAGGAAGATATTTTGATTTGATTTTCTGATTTAAACATTAACTTCCATATTAATTAGGTGGTAGATTTATTTTGTAGCCGGGAAATTCAGAAACGTTTAATAAATTTCTTGATTTTTAAGTTACTTTCTCAGGGAGGCCTTTCCTGACTTCCCAGAGTGAGTCAGGACCCTGTGCTTTCGATCCATTTTCTAGCCAGCACTTACTAAGTTAGCTATTCCTGAGAAAACTACATTGTAAACCCCATGAAGGCAAATTCATGTCAGTTTTTGATCTGGAAGCCTCAGTGCTTTTCCTAGTACATGGTATATTTAGTGTGTGCTCAGTAATTAAAAAAATATATACATAACAAATACTATTGTGAGGTTGAGGTGTAAAGAGTGGCAGTAGAGAATGTGGGAGAAGTTTATTCTGACTAGATGTTAGTAGGTAAGTTTGGAATAACATAAGTTAAGCTAGATGTTAGAATCTAAAATGAAGATAACATTGAAGTCTGCATTAGATAATTATTAACATATTCTTTTAATGTTAAGGAAAGCACTATCATGAGCAATTTTATAAATTACTTTTATATTTTATACCTCACACTATTTTAAAGAACATACTTCATATTTTTAGTTCATAGTAGCCCATTGTACAGTACAAAGTGGATGCCCAGTAAATGCTCACTGAAGGCAGCATCCCACTTTCTTTTACTCTCAAACTGTGGTTTGCAATCTCAGGACACATTTGCAGTCTCAAATGAGCTGCTATTAAGGAAATAACACACAAATGTACAGTTAATGCTGGGCAGTGCAGTACATTATTAGGTGCTGAATGGTAAATGCTACCAAGAGGGAAGGGCTACTGAGATATGAAATTATTCTTGGAACCCTTCAAGGAACAGTTGAACTTGACCTTTAAGTGGTCTTTGAAGATTGGGTGGGGTTTAGAAAGACTTATATTTGGAACCATTAAAGTCTTCTTGGAAGCACTAATTATTTGTCATTGACACCTGTCATTGCATCATATCTATCTGTTAAAGAAGGAAAATGCTCACTAGTGCATTTCACTACTATCTTTGCAGTGAAGATTCACTGCAAACAAAATGTGTAGATTTGCTTAGTCCATCCCATTTCCATCATGTCACTGGTGTAAAATTGGTACATCATTTACTGTAATTTACAGTCATTCACGGCATAATGACATTTTGGTCATCAGTGGGCCACATATATGATGGTGGTCCCATAAGATTATAATACCGTATTTTCACTTTACCTTTTCTGTTTAGACATGTTTAGATACACAAATACTAACCTTTGTGTTATACTCGCCTACAGTCTCAGTACAGTAACATTCCGGACAGGTTTATAGCCTGGGAGCAATAAGCTGTGCCATAGAGCCTATGTGTGTAGTAGGCTACACCATCTCGGTTTGTGTAAGTACACTTTCTATTTGCATAAAAAGAAAATCACCTACTGACTCATTTCCCAGAAAGTATCCCTGTTAAGTGAGGCATGCCTGTATTTGTATGTTTAAGGGTATATGGTGTTTACAGTATTGCACTATAAGCTTTCTCAGTTGTAGGCATGGGTTTGGTCTTACACTTTAAAAAAAATGTATCTATGTACACTTTGTGTCCCTCAAGTGTGTTTTGTGAAATGATCACTCTTTTATGTCTCTCCTTTCACTGAGTAGTCTAAATGGCATTTCTGTCTCTGGTTGAGCCTAGACTATTGCTCAACTTGATGGTCTTTTAGGCAAAATTCTTTTTTGCTACTTATTATTTTAACAGGAATATTTAAAGCATATTGCCCCTAAAATGACTCTGCTATATTGTTTTGAATAAACTATGTGTTTTTTTGTTACTTCTAGTTATGAATCCAAAGAACAGACTTTCAGACTAAAATTTTTTAAGCAGTCACTAAAGATTATAGGGAAGAGATACTTTTAATGCAGGTTTTCCGACTGGACTATTTCTGTGGTGCCAGAGCCTTTTTATAGGCGTAGGTATTCAAAGCAGTCTGTTAATTATTTTATGATAGAGTTTTACTTTAGTTTTTCCCTGTTGAAACATTTTTTTCCAAATTTTAATGTATTGAAAAATATGAAAGTGTTTTGAAATATAGTAAATTTTATTGTATATATTTGTGTCTCATGATATATTCATATCCTGCCTTGAGGCAACCTTTTCCAGAATGCATTATTATAAGGAATCATAACTTACAGTTGAGTCAAAAATAAGTTCATTTCTTTATACCTTCTTTTTTTTTTTTTTTTCTGAGACGAAGTCTCCCTGTGTCGCCCCCGCCCAGGCTGGAGTGCAGTAGCAGGATCTCTGCTCACTGCAAGCTCCGCCTCCCGGGTTCACGCCATTCTCCTGCCTCAGCCTCCGGAGTAGCTGAGACTACAGGCGCCCACCACCACGCCCGGCTAATTTTTTATATTTTTAGTAGAGATGGGATTTCACCATGTCAGCCAGGATGGTCTCGATGTCCTGACCTCGTGATCCACCCGCCTCGGCCTCTCAAAGTGCTGGGATTACAGGTGTGAGCCACCGCGCCCGATCCTATACCTTCTTTGTACTAAGTCTTGAAGGTTCTTTAGTCAAGATCATCTAAAGCTATGAGGGCATTTTTCTATTCAAGGGATATCAAACTTTTTTTCCCTAAAGGAAGTTTTTGAGTTTTTAAAGGAAATTTTTTGCAGTTTTGAACATATTGCTGGAACTTCATGGCTATGTATTTTCAGTTTTAGCAGCTTCAGAGAGTTTCTATTTTCTTCCTCGGGATTTTCGTGAATTTTTTTCATATTTTTAAGCATTTTTAAAACATGATATGTGGGATCAGATCTCTTTTACAGGATGCATCTTTGCTTTCGATTTTTGGTTGTGCATTAGTTATTTATTCCTTTGTAAAAAGTTACCCTAAAATTTAATGGCTTAAACCAATATTTATGATCTCACTGTTTCTTTGAGTCAGGAATCAGGCATGGCTTACTGGGCTCCTCTCCCTCAAAGTTTCTCACAAGGTTGCAGGTGAAAGTATCAGTTGGGAGTGTGGTTTCAAGGCACAGCTGGGGAGAGTCTACTTCTTTTTGTTGTTTTTGTTTTGTTTTGAGGTAGGGTCTGACCCTGTTGCCCAGACTAGAGTGCAGGGGTGCCATCTACACTCACTGCAGTCTCCACCTCCTGAGTTCAAGCTATCCTCCCACCTCAGCCTCTTGAATAGATGGGATTACAGGCACATGTCACCACACTCAGCTAAGTTTTATATTTTTAGTAGAGATGGGGTCTTGCTATGTTGGCCAGGCTGGTCTTTAACAGGTGATCCCACCTGGCTCGGCCTTCCAAAGTGCTGGGATTATAGGCATGAGCCACCACGCTTGGCTGAGGATCTGCCTCTAAGCTTGCTCTTGGTAGGATTGGTAAGATCGTTCTTGGTAGGATTCAGCTCCTCGTGGACTGTTGAACTGCAGGCCTCACTTCTTCACTAGCTGTTGTCTGGAGGCCTCCCTCAGTTATTTGTCATGTGGCCCCTCCATATGGCAGGTCACTACATGACAGCTGGTTTCCATGAGAGGGAGAAAGATAGAAGCCAGAGTTACTTGATAACCTAATCTCAGAATTGACATTTCATTGCTTTTGCTAAATTCTCTTCATTAAAAGTGAGTCAGTAGGTCCAGCCCACATTCAAAGGGAGGGGATTCCGTAACGGAGGCGTGAGAATCAGGAGGTGGGGTTTATTGGGTCCATCTTAGAGGCAGCCTGCCAAATGTCCTGAAAGGTTTTACTTGATTCATGTTTGCTAGGTTCTTTAATCTCAAAAATTTCTCATTACACCTCCCTTTCTCCTCTGCACCTGCCATGTGAGCAGAGAAATACATAAGAGTACATATACTCTGTTACATGATGGTTCTACTTATTTTCCTATACCTGTAACCAACTTCCAGTGATAACCCTAAGATTCAGATGTGGATATATCTTCTTTTATCAGAAAGTGAGCAGAGCACTCAATGAATGTTGAAAGAATGAATACATTTGTGAATGAGGAATTTGCGGTTATTTTAAATAGTTCTGCCTAGAAAGTTATACAAAGGAAGTAATTTTGAGCTGCATCTTATCAAAGGGCAAGTAAAGTATTTTGCAGGCAGATGTAATAACAAACTCAGTCTCAAGAAGTTATGAAACAGCTTGGTATGTTCCAGAATGGTGAGAAGTTCAGTAAGAATGGGATGAAGAATCTTTTATAGAGGAGCATAGGAAATAGTGGTGGAGAAGCAGGTTGGGGCTAGATTGTTTCTGTGCTAAAGACTTGGGACCTAACTGTGAGCTAGTGGAGCACTTTAAGCAGGGGAGAGGGACTTTACTATGTTAGTGTTTTATGAAGACAGACTCTGTAGCTTTGCTGAAAAAAGGACTAGTGGGGAGAATCTAAAGACCATCCTGATTATGAAAGATTCTGAGGACTGAATTAAGCAATTGGCAGTAGTTTTGAAGAAGATTGTAGAGCCACTTGGCCTTTTTCTGGACTAGGTATGTTGGAGACTGCCAGCTGTCCCCTAATGTATTCTTTCTGTTTTTCTATATGAATGGTTCTTTTTCTCACAGAATAAGGATTATATTACTACTCTCCCTTATGTAACACTGTGAATAAATTTTGGTCAGTGGGATGTGAGCAAAAGGATCTGTGACTTCCCAGGTCACATGCTTAAAAAAAGGGGATGTACCTTCAGATTTTTCTTTTCCTACTTCATACTGGCTTGAGTGTAGACCTGGTATTAGGCTGTAGGTATAGCCTGAGGCTAGTAGACAAAAAAATGGAAGGATCCTGAATCCCTAAGGGCTTTGTGGAACAGAACCTTCAGCTCCTACTTTTAACAATAAAGAACCAAACTTGATCTGGGTTATGCCATTATTTGGGGTTTTTTATTACAGAGAGCCAAATCTGATTCCCAAATCATTATAGGTGGGGTAAGATACAGGATTATGTAGGAATAAAAGAAACCTGAGATGTCTAGTTTGGAGGACCTAATGAATTGTGATCTGATTAACTGGCATAGAGCTTCAGCGGGAAAATGATACGTTTTCCCTTTTGGATATACTAATTCTGAGATGGCTTCTATTATTTTCTGTATTCCTAATTTGTACAGGCAATGAGCCCAACTTTGATTTTACATGATTCATTGCCCGCTTTGTTCCATGTGAAACATCTACAATCAAATCTCTACTAGTAATCCAAGTCCCTTCTACCCCCTTAATTTTCTTAACTGTAACATTTCTGGCTGTGAGTCTCCTCACTATATGTATTCCCTGTATCTTCTTTGAAGATGGAATATGTTGTTGAAGAGCTGAGTTTATTGACTCCTTCTGTGCCTTTCTTCTGTCATTGGAGAGCACCTCTGAATATATCATTTCTGTCATTACCATGGCAACAGATTATTAGAATTACTTAATCAATCTGGCTTATCTCCTGATTTTTCTTGTAATGTTTTTGGCTTACTGTATTTCTGTCATATTACTGTTTTTGAAATTTATTTGTAAAGAAGATTTTTGTGACTGGAGGCACTTACATATCTGACTATATGTGTCATGTGTTTTCTTACATTTTAGCCTAAAGCACCAAAGGGAAAAAGTGCAGGACGGGAAAAAAAAGTCATCCATCCATATAGTAGAAAAGCAGCTCAAATTACGAGAGAGGCCCACAAACAAGAAAAAAAGGAAAAGTAAGTATCTTTTCATCATTTGTATTACTCATTGTTAAAAAGCCCCTTTATACATTTATCTTTCAAACGTGTCCTTTCGCAATATTGTCTCCCTTTCATAAGTATTTATTGAATGTGTTCTGTATGCAGAGGGTAAAACTGAACGAGGACTCTACTCTTTTAGAGCTTACCTAAAACAGAGAAGTAATTTACGTAGCAGTAGGTGATGAGTGCCATGTAAAATTTAAAAAGTTATGAGATGGAGAGTGAGGGAGAAGTTCTGTTTTACATGGGATAGTCATGGAAGCCTTCTCTGAAGAAGTTATGTTTGAACAGAGTTGAAAAATGTGAGGTCTATATATAAGGCATATAGGTTAAAGTGTCCATGAGACATATAAGAGGAGGTATGGAATGGATAGTTAGATATATTTAGTCTAGTATTCAGAGAATAGGTTAGGGGTATTGACACAAATGTGGTAGCGATCAGCATCCATGTGGGATTTCAAGCCATGAGATTGGATAAGATCAGTTCACCTAAGGAGTAACTGTTGACAGGGAAGAGAAGTGAGCCAATTACTGAGTCCAGTGGCACTCTACCGTTTAGAGGTTAGGAAAAGAAGGAGCATTCCACAAGTGAGACTGAGAAGGAAGAAAAGAAGGCTGATTCTGAGAGTCCTTAAAATGAAGTGAAGTTCAAATAAAAATCATCATTTTGACTATTTTAGAATAGCCTTGCCATTTTCATGAATGTTAGATACATTTGCATACTAGATAATGGAAACCAGTATATTTTTAAATGTTGATTCTTTGCTTAAGATAAGCCTTATATAGTAAAGGTTAGCTGTTTCACAGTGATTTGACTAGAAGGAATTAAGTGTTATGATAGCAGAGTCAAATTTTCTTTATTTTCTGGGGGGGTAGTTTTTTGTTTGTTTGTTTAACAAATATTTACTATGATGATAGCAGTTTTGCTTTAGCACAGTAGTTTTCAAACTTCAGCTATTTGTGCATCACTTTTATGATTTTTACTGTATCTTTTTAACATGATTTATTAGTACTGTGATTTTACAGTTTCTGCAATCATATATATCAGTATTTTGCAAACTTAAGTACATGAAATACATCTGTAGAGCTTATTAAAACTGTTTGTTCCAATCCCTAGAACTTTCTATTCTGAAGGTTTGAGTTTCTGGCTTAAGGGTTTCCATTTCCAACAAGTCTCCAGGTAATGCTGGTGCTGTTGCTGCTGGTTTAGGGACCACACTGTGAGAATCACTAACCTATACTATTATTTATTTTCCCTTAAATACCATTTTTTTAAAAAGGAGATTTTTTTCTCTCTTAAAGTCAAGTAGGTACTATTACCTGCTGTAAATGGTCTGAGTCTGAGACATGACTTTTGTATATGTTTGGTGAAAAGATCTGGTGAAGGTTGGAAGACTGGTAAAATAAACCCACACTTTTGTCCTTAATGTAAAGTGAAAGGATCAAAATAAAATGGAGGTGGGGGAAGTAACTTGCTTACCATTTTATTAAAGATTGTTTAATTCTGTGTCTATGAACTGCTTACCTTACATACAGTACCAGTGATATAATGTGCAATATTTTAGCAAGTAACTGCTTTAGAATATGATTAAGTACTTGGTTCACTGTCATTGTGACCGTGAGCCTAGAATGTTTGTATGTTGTCAAGTATATTCAGCATGTTGTGTATTGATTTACAGAATTAGCATTATAGAAAAATTGTGGAAGAATAAAACAGAACAACATGCTCATCTGATATATATATTGTCCTAAGAAAATTCTGTTTATTGGCCAAGATTTTTCTTTTAGTAATGCAAAGTAGAAAAACATCAGTTAATTTTTCTGCTTGGACAGTGTTCTAAACAGATCGGATTTTTTCCCTTTTTAAAATTTATTTTCAAAAAGTCACTCTCTTAATAGTGAGTGGCTCTAGAACCAAATACACAATTTTAATAGTACTTAACATTATTTATGTTATGAAATCATAGGCTTAGGCCACCATAAATGTCAGTTTTTTGAGTAGCAGCATCAGTAACCACGAGTGGGAATGTGGTCACAAAAGGCATGTTGAAATGCTGTTGATTCCCTGTCCCATTTCAAAAGATGATTGGTGACAAGATACCCAGATGGTCGGGACAACTTTAAGCAAGGTGATTGAAGAAGGTACCAACAAGACAACTTGAAGTTGGGTACCTGTGGCTTCTTAGAAATGAATAGCAGTTACCAGATGTTGTTTTAGTAACTGTGCTGCGTAAGAAATTCTGCTACAATTTTGCAGCTGAAAACAAACACAGTTTCTGGATTAGGTAGGAATCCCATTGCCACTTAACTGGATGTTTCTGACTCAGCGTCTTTCACAAGGCTGCAGCTAAGCTGTTGTCTGGGACTGCATTCATCTCAGAGCCTGCTAGGGAGAAGTTCTGCTTCCAAGCTTCCTCACATGGCTGTTGGCATACCTCAGAAAAGATACTGTAGGAGTGGATAACAATGCTACAGTAAAAGTTCAAGCATATTCTTTATCTTCAACATTTGAAAAGCTCTGATTTAGGACTGTATGACAGGAACTAGGATGGTTTGAAGACTAGCACATTCTGAACAATAAACAATTTACAAGCAGCAAGTGGCTCTTTGATATGATGTGATTTTTGTTTTATGATTTTTCAGTATAGCAACATTTTGGCAAATAATTCTAGATAGCAAATGAAAATGACTCCTAATGAAAGATTAACAAAGGAAACTAAGCATGATAGGTAAGAATCTCAGAAACAACTACCTTTGAGAATTAATCTTACTGAGTCTTGAAAAATCATGTTTACACATTGTCTTAAGAATTTTTTCATATTTACATGCAAGTATCATTTTAAATCTCAAATCTCTACTTTTCTTCATTGCAACTGATACCACTGTAAGTTCAGGTTCCCACTGAGTCCATTCAGAATTATTGCAACTTGACTTCTAACTAGATTCTTCCCTCCAGCCTTATTTAAAAGCAGCAAATTCCTCTCAGAAGCATTCTCCAACTTTTTATGAAGTGTTCTTTGTTTTTTAAAATCGACTTTGAGGTATAATTCATATATAATAAAGCAAACACATTTTAAGTGTAGTTTTTGGGTTTTGACAATTGTATACATTGGCGTAGCCACTCTGATCAGTATATAGTACAATTTCATCTTCCTAGAAAATTCCCTTGTGCATCTTCCCAGTCAGTCCTCACCCTCTACCCCTAGCCTCAGACAGCCACTAATTTGCTCTTTATTTTGATAGGTGAGATTTATCTTTCTAATGTTTAGTATAAATGGAATCACGCTGTATGTGGTCTTTTGTGCCAGTGTCTTTCACATAGCATAATGTTTGTGATACTTATCCATGTCATTGTATGTATTAGTTGTTCTTTCCTTTTATTGGGAATATTATTCCATCCTCAGGCAATTTATTTATATCCATTCACTGGATGTGCAACTTGTTCATCCATTCACTGTCTATGTTCGTTTGGATATATTTTAGATTTCGGCTATTATCAGGGGTCTGCAAGCTAAGGCATTAGCCACCTGTTACTATGAAAAGTTTTGTTGGAAAAATCAATGCTGGTTCTTTCTGTGTTTTCTATAGCTGCGTTCATGCTGTGGTGGCAGAGCTGAGTAATTGTGACAGGTACACGGCCCCCAAAGCCTAAAATGTGACTACTTGACCGTTGAAGAAAATATTTGTCAACCTCTGCTATTAGGAATGAAGTTCATTCCTGTAGAACATTCATGTACAGGTGTTTGTCTGGACATATGTTTTCATTTTTCTTTTACTTCCTAGAACTGTAGTTGTTGGGTAGATGTTTGAGTTTATAAGAAATTCAGTTTATAAGACGTTTGGTTAACATACTTAAGATGTTTGCTTAAGTATATGAGAAATTGGGTTTATAAGAATTGCTGGATCATATAGTGTATTTTTAAGTATATACGAAATTACTTTTCTCAAAGTGATAGTACCATTTTACATTTTCACCACCGGAGTATGAGTTCTATTTGCTATATATCCTCTCTAACATGTTATATTGCAGGGGTTTTTTTTTGTTGTTGTTAGTGTTGTTCTCTCTTTAATTTTAAGCAATCTAGTAGGTGTGCAGTGGTATTTCAGTGTGGTTTTAATTTTCATTTCTTGATGACTAATGATGGTGAGCATCATTTTAGGTTCTTTTTGGTCATTTGTGTTTTCTTGATGGAGAATCTGTCCAAATCTTTTGCCTTTTTGGTACTGGGTTATCTGTTAAGTAGTAAGGACTGTTTATATATTCTAGATACAAGTCCTTTGTTATTTGTGTTATGGATATTTTCTCCTATTCTGTAACTTACAAATTTTATATAGAAAAGGTTTTGGCCTGGTATTGTGGCTTATCCTTGTAATCCCAGTGATTTGAGAGGCCAAGGTGGGAGGATTGCTTGAGGCCAGGAATTTGAGACGAGCCTGGGTGACATAGTGAGACTCTGTCTCTACAAAATAAAAGTAAAAAAAAGAAGAAATTAGCCAGGCATGGTGGTGTATAACAATAGTCCTAACTACTTGGGAGGCTGAGGCAGGATGATTGCTTGAGCCCAGGAGTTTGAGGCTGCGGTGAACAATGATAGTGCTACTGCCCGAGCTACACAGTGAGGCCCTGTCTCTAAAAATAAGAAGAAGAACAAAAGATTTCATTTTATTTCTCCAGTTTTCTAGTTGAGTAAAATGGGAGGATAAATCTGGTTTGCTTACTTCTTTGTGGATAAAAGCCATGTATACTTCCTGCTTTATACTAAGCCTTCTCTCATGGCTAACATTTTTCTTTTACCATTCCTGTAGTCCCTATCCTTTTTATTTATTTTTATTTTTATTTATTTGTTTATTTTTTAATCCTGAAAAACTTCTCTGCATGTTCAGGTCTCAGCTTAAAGTTTACTTCTCTGGAAAACCTTCCCAAATCCTAAAACATGTGGTAGGTGCTTTTTAAATATGCTTTTATAGCTCTGTATGCTTCTCTGTGTTTTTATTGCCCTTAGATTGTAAGGTTTTTTAGGACAGGGACAGTGGATTTTTTGTTCATGGCTGTATCCCTTGGGGCTATCAGAAACTAAAGTCTGGCAAAGACTTGGTATCCAGAGGTCTGCTGAATGAATAAGTCTTTAGAATATCAGTAATAGGAGGCATATATTACCTATACACTCACTTTCTGAGAATAAATGAAATTTTCGTTTGTTGTAATTCTTTTCAAATACATTGAAAGTAACCATTCTGTTTTGTTCTTATTGAAGTTTAAAAGATGATAGTAGGGCCTTTTAGTCTTAGTGGTAGCACTCAGTCTTCCAGAAGGTTCACATTACTCTTGTGCTCAAGTATTCTGCATATTACAGAACCCATCTGAACGTTCATAATTCAGAAAAGCTTTCAGTTGTGTTTTCAAAACCAGCTTGTTCTATAGGCTTCCTTTAGACATTGAGGTGCTTAAAAAACATTTCTGATAAAAATTTTATTCTGGTGATTCAAAAGAGAAGCATGGTATTTAATGTTTCTATTAACAAAATTATTTTCAAATTTGTAAAGAATGATCTTTTAGTTAGAGTTCTTTAGGCAGTTTTTCTTTTTGTTGTTATTGTCAGAGTTTTAAAACTTGCTTTGGAAATTTTCTAACACATATTTATATACCTTTCCTTCAAAGATTGAAGAATGAAAAGGCCTTGCGTCTCAACCTTATTGGTAAGTGGGTTTACTTATTTGAAACTCTGGCTAGAGTATAGGGCATTTCTGCCCTATACTTATTTTTGTTTTTACTCTTTTAGTGAAATACTGTTTTTATCGGAGTGAATTTGATCAGACTTGATCTAAACAAAGCAAATCAGTCATTAAACTTTTGGAATAAACAGTGTTAATGATTTCTAGCTCAGTTTTCCAGAAACTGTTAGTTTATATTTATCTACCTACCTATCTGTCTACACATACATTCATATCCATCTGTCCATCTATCTGAAGTTTAACTCTACCTCCCTAACCATTAGAATGATGAAGGATTATGGCCTAGGTAGAAACAACAATTCCTGTTTATTTAATGATGTAGACATACACATCTTCAGTTTGTATCTCAGTGTCATGTCACTGTTTTTTTGGTCAGATTGATTGCTAATCATTTTTTACTCACAAGTCTGAGATTTAAATACTGACTGTTAGGCTTTTTGTATTAAAATGAAAGGTATTTGAACCCCCATCAGTGCTTCATCAGGTAACAGAATAGTATTTTTAAATGGGATCTCAGTATACTGGGCAAAGTGATTTTTTTTGATCTGTAATCTTGAGAAATCTCACTGAAAGTGACCCTGATGGTCAGGTTTACTCATAAGGATGAATTTTGTTGGCTCTTTGGTAATATATATCAATTACTCTACACAATACCTGGTAGCACTTGTGTGCTTAATGTAGGTGCTAGCTTTGGGGCCCTGGACAGGTAATTTAACATCTCTCATCCACAAATGGGGGTAATAATAGTACTAATTCTCATGGGATTATAAAGCTGTTTACATAGTGCCTACAGCTTATTAAATACTCAGGAAATATCATTCTCATCATTAATGGAGTTCTCATTATTTATGACAAGCTATCCTTTGCTTTTAAATACTTAGAAGTTCAGGCTTGAGTAAATAATTACTTTCCTTTTTTGCATCCATATTGGATAAGAAATCTATACAGAAGAGCATCCATCTCACTCCTCTCTCTTCTCTAAATTAAAATCTGACAGTTTAATTTGTGACAGATTGGTTTAATTAGCTTTGAGCCCAAACAAGGGTTTATGTTTAACATTGACATAAATTTTGGTTCTGTTTTAAACACATTAATATTGAGAATGATAATGAATATTTACTTGCTTAAATGATGACTTGTGGGGTAAACTGTCTTGGTACTTATTGTTTATAGGTGAAAAACTGCAATGGTTTCAAAACCATCTTGATCCCCAAAAGAACAGATATTCAAAGAAAGATGCTTGTCAACTAATTGAAAGGTAAACACTGGGCATATTATGAGCAAAGGGTCAGAAAAGGCAATTCTCCAGCCTGTTTCTTTAAGACACAGAGCTCTGTTATGGATTTTCAGGAGAGCAAATGGGCTTTGTTATCAGGAAGACTTTGGATTCATTTCCTGTCTTAGTCACTATAGGAGGTTCGTAACCTATTTGGGTCTCAGAGTGGTAGTTAGGCCACTTTCTTGGGATCAGGATGGGCTTCCTGAAGAAGTGTCATCTAAACTGGCAACTGAAAGGTGGGGGTTAGCAGATCGAGGCAAGGTAGTTTGAAGAACCCCTAGCCAGAAAGAAGAGTAAAATGCCCAGAAGTGAGAATAAAGATAACATATTTAGTGATCTGCCAGACATTTAATATGACTAAAATAAATTCAAGGAGGGAAGTGTGGCAGGTACAATAAGTGATAACTAGCTCATGAAAGACCTCAGATGTCAGTCTAAAAGTTGGGACCTTATCCAAGGACATTAGGAACCATAGGAGGCTTTTACAGCAAGCAGCTGAAATGATCCTACTTAACATTAGAAAGGGCACTTTGAGAATGAAGAAAACAGACTGAGAGGTTCATGACTCTGGCCAGGAAACCCTTGAAAGGTTGATGTAACAATCTAGGCAAGAAATGATGGTGGCCTTGACTTGGCTCATAGCATGATAAAGAGAAGTAAAAGATTCCAAAGATATTAAGAAGGTAGAAGTGTCAGTGTTTAGTGAAAACTTAGGATGTGTAATAAAAGGGATAGAGAGCAGTCAAGGAAGTAATCAGATTCCTTGTCTGGAGAACTATTTCCTTGGATAGGGAACCCAGGAGATGAAGGGGGTTTAGTGGGGGGTAGGTGGGGACAGGGTGATGGCAAGTTCAGTTTTGATGTGCTAACGGTGAAGCCACTAGGGGACATCCAGATGGAGATGGTGGTTGAATGTGAGGGTCTGCAGTTTGATAGAAGGCTGCGATTTGGTCACTGAAGTTAAAGAAATGGTCGTGTTATCCAGGGAATGGGTAAAAGAGGTTTGAGGACCTGAGGAACTTAGAGAAACATAAACATTTAAAGGCCACACGAAGGCTGGATACTTAGTTTTCCGTTAAGTCATATAAGCCCAATACATAGACTTTGTATGTAACACAAATCATTTTCTTATTTTTCAGGTACTTGAATCGATTCAGCAGTGAGCTGGAGCAGATTGAGTTACATAACAGTATCAGGGACAGGCAGGGGAGGCAGCACTGTTCCCGGGAGACCGTCATCAAGCAGACCATGGAGCGGGAGCGACAGCAGTATGAAGGATATGGCCTTGGTGTGCTCACTGATTTTTTAGTTTGCTTTTACATGACATAGCAGTATCAATTTGTGATTGATTTCAAAGGTTTATTTTAGCTCTTGTTTATTTCGTTTGATTTTCTTTCTTTGATGTCTTTTTCTTTGTGAGGGTTTAGAAAAAATTTGGATTCTTTTTTTTTTTCCTCTACATTCCCAACAAAACTACCAAGTTTGTGACAGTGACATCATGTCTTTTTACTGTGATAGTAATATTGATTACTTTCACATTTATCTTATCAACCCTAACTTGTCTCCAGAACTCCAGATTTGCAGTATCACATATGGATTTCTCAAGCTCTCTACTTGCATATCTTTTGGGCATCTCAGACTTGACATGTCATGAAACAAAGGCCAGCTTTTCTCCTAAAACTTGCAGGTTTCTTATTCCTGTCAGTGGCATCACCACCTGCCCAGTTACTCAGATCAGAAACACTTTCATAGTCCACATCCAGCCCTTCAGCAAAGTGTTTAGAATCTGATGACTTTGACTACTACTACCACCTCCCACTTCCTTGGTTCAGGCCATTATCATCTCACCTGTACCATGGTAATAGCCTCCCAGTTGCTCTCCGTGCCTCCACTCTTCCCCGCTAAAGTCTGTTCAACATGTAGCAGCCAGATGAGTTGGCAGTATTTATCAGAGCACATCCAAAGTAAACCATTTGTTGGTGATACAGCTAGAACTGAAACTCAGATCTGCTATGCTGCAGTGCTTTTCCCAGAATCAGGGGATGGGTCTGGTGAACAGACTCTGATGAGTTTGCAGGTGTCAATTTCCCTGTAGGGAAATTGTCACCAAATTCTGTTTTGATAAGATTTTGAGAAGACTAGATATAACCATCCCCTCTCCCCTCCTCATGTGATGTAACTATTTCTGATTCATTAAGATTCCTTTAAAAACTTTTTTTGTGCTTATTTATACCTTTTAACACCTAGCCTCTCATACTGTTATTCTCTGAAACTATTGTAAAAGTCAATATACAGTTGTAGCAAACATGCTTATTTTATCTTCTTTATTACTTGATACTGCATTTCATTTAACATTGTATTGAATTGGCCAGATATTTGCGGCAGCCTTCCAATTTTTGTTGTTCATGCCTCTTGTATTTCACCAATTTAAGTGTGATCATGCATATTGGGTTATGATGAACTTTTGAAATATGGTAAGGAACTACCATATACCTGGTTTTTATTAAAAATGGGTTTAATGGCTCACGCCTGTAATCCCAGCACTTTGGGAGGCCGAGGCGGGCGGATCACAAGGTCAGGAGATCGAGACCACGGTGAAACTCCGTCTCTACTAAAAATACAAAAAATTAGCTGGGCGTGGTGACGGGCACCTGTAGTCCCAGCTACTCAGGAGGCTGAGGCAGGAGAATAGCGTGAACTCGGGAGGCGGAGCTTGCAGTGAGCCGAGATCACGCCACTGCACTCCAGCCTAGGCGACAGAGCGAGACTCTGTCTCAAAAAGAAAAAAAATGGGTTTAAGTTTTATTGAACTTCTTTAAGCAAAATTTCTTTTTTAAATTTAAAACAGTATTTTTTTCACATTTGGAAAAGTGTGATTTTTTAAAACATTAATTCTTGCATTCCTGAGATAAATTCTACCTTGTGAAGGTAGATTATATGTTTGAAAACATGGTACTTTTCACCAAGAAAAAATATACAACCTGTCATATTATTTTAGTGAATTGATAGTTATACTTTGCCAGGTACCTTTTATTGTTAAAAAAGGACAGGGTTTATTTTGTTAATAGCTTTGTTTTATTTCATGGATTTTATGCTAGAATTTATCATTTAATAGGATTTTTCTTAAGTCATCTTCAACTAACCCCGTTTGCAAATTTTTCATGTTAATTGCAGCAATACTTTGAAATTTGGTTTTCTTTTGGATATTCTTGCTAAAAATTATTATTTGTTGTATATAAAATTATGTGATTTAGAAAACATTGCCTCATGGAGATAAATTATCTTTTCCAGAGATTCCTGACATCCTAAATGCAAGTAATCTGAAAACGTTCAGGTGAGTCTGTCTTGTATTGTTCCCTTGAAGCTGTGTGTAAAGTACTTGACAGTTGAACTTTCTTCCTAGGAGTCTAGACGGTAAAACTAAAAGAAAATCAGGAGTTTCTTTTAACCTTTTCTTTTTTATCAGACCAAGTAAGAATTTTCAGAAGTTGGGCTTACAAACAGTTGATCTGCACCGACCAGATAGTGACCTGGTGTGCTTTTTGTTTTACGAAAATGGTTTAAGATACATTGTTATAGTACCTCAAAGTATGTGATCTCACTATTCCTCCCCAGTTCTTATTTTCTTAGAAAAAGAAATAGCAGCAACAGATGTGATGGCTCCGAGTCACATCCCAAGGCTGTTCTGTAGCAGCCTCTTTTGCAGAGAAGATGGTTATAGGAATGACTCCAGGGAACTGGTTAAGTCATCAAGACCCGCTTTGTCCAGTGGTTTCTAGTTGTACTCTTTTGTAAACTGGGAAACTACTGAGTAGGATTTCAGTTTTGTAGGTTTTTTTTTTTTTCTTTTTTCAACTTTGATTTTAAATTCAGAGGTACATGTGCAAGTTTGTTACAAAGGCATATTGTATAATGTTGAGGATTGGAGTAAGAATGAATCCATTACCCAGGTAGTGAGCATAGCACCCAGTACGTGGTGTTTTTACCTCTTACCCCTTTCGCTCCCTTCGTTTGTATTCCCCAGTGTCTATTGTTCCCTTGTTTATGACCTTGTGTACCCAATATTTAGCTCCTACTTATAAGTGAGAACATGTAGTATTTGGTTTTGTGTTTCTGTGTTAGTTCACTTAGGATAATCTGTAAAAATCCTAGAAGAAAACCTAGTAAATACCCTTCTTGATAGCACCCTGGACAAAGAATTTATGGCTAAGTCCTCAGGCAATTGCAATAAAAACAAAGATTGACAAATGGGACCTAATTTCTGCATAGCAGGAGAAACTGTCAAGGGAATAAACAACCTATAGAATGGGAGAAAATATTCTCAAATTGTTTGCATTCAACAAAGTTCTAATATCTGAAATCTATAAGAAGCAAATGAATCAACAAGGAGTTTTTTAGTTTGTAAACATAGATTCTGTTTTATTAATCATTTTGGTCTTAACTAGACCATGTCAAAGGGTCTTATATTTAATGTTAATTGAAATTAGGTAAATTTAAATCCAGTCATTGTCTATACTTTTGAATTCGTTGAAACTAAATTAGCTTTAATAGAATTCATCTATCATGTTTAAGGTGCAGTTCACTTTTGAGCCTATGTAGAGCATGTATTTACAATTTAAGTATATGGAGTTTAAGATTCTTTTTATACCTTAATTTTATTTTGAGTGTAATCTTAAATATATAAATATGCTCTTTATTTCTAAAACAACATATCTTCTACCTCCTCCAAAGAGAGAAACAAGAAAAGAGATGAGTATAGCCTTCTAGTTAGAGTTCAGTTCCCAAAACAATATTCACATTACTTCTAAAGTAATTAATAAAATACTGAGGTTGAAAAACTGAAAATTCTCCATTATAAGAGTAACAGTTGATTACTGAAACTTAACTGGGATGTACTTCTGTGTGTGAAAAGGAAAACCTCTTCTGACTGTATTTTGGAGATTTGTCAGGTATGATACAGTTCCTCCTTTTGATTGCAATTCTTGACCTGGGTAGCCTGAGAGAAGGAGATACTCAGGTTAGAGAGGATGAAAGAATAGAAGAGCTTTCTAGTAATTTGCGCCTAATATTTTCCTTTAATGCTTTTGAAGTTTTGAATATGTAGGATCCTCAGAGTTTCGAAAATTTATTATCTCCTGTTTTTCCACATTAACTCTTACCAACACTCTATACCCCCCCCTTTTTTTTTTTTTCACTTTTTGTCTAGGGAATGGGACTTTGATCTGAAGAAATTACCGAACATTAAAATGAGAAAAATTGGCGCTAATGATGCAATTCCCAAGAAGTGCAAGAGGAAAACTATTATAACTATAGACCAAGATTTAGGGGAATTGGAACTAAACGATGAATCAAGTGATTCAGATGAGGAAATGACTGCAGTGGCCTAATTGTCTTCACTTGAATTGAAAATAAATAATTTGAGAGCTTCAAATTATATTCATTGATTATGGTACCTAATTGTCAAGATACAAGATTTTGATACTGACATTCTCTTATATAATGAGAGTTTCATTTGCAGTTTCAAAAATGGTGTTACGATATTTATTTTAAAATGAAGATTGCTTTTCATTTACATTAAGTTGTTAAAATAGATAGATGTGATCTGCAGAAGTTGTTTAATCTTTTTCATCTGAATTTTGGGCCGGGAGGGAGCAATATAACTAAGGACAAAAAATGTTTTGTTTTTCTTGTGTATTTATGACCACCTACTTTTATGTTTTGTGAAATGGACAGTAACCTGTTTCCTAAAAGATTCCTGTGGGTACTTTTTGAGTTGTGATAATAGCAAAATTGCCTTTCAGTAATAATATCACACTAATGCTTCTTTTAAACATTAAACCTATTTTCCTTTTTTACAAAATAAGGGAAAATGTGATAAGAAGTTTGTATACACTGCCGGATTATAGATTATTATTTATCTTTTGAACCAGAGTTAAATGGTAAAAGAAAAAAAAATCAGTGATGATTGTTGTGTTGATCTCCCACAATTAATTTATCTTTTGACAAAGGCGATAAAGAGTTTCAGTTTACCTCCTTTTAATTGTATATTATTTTTTGCTTTTTTATTGTGAAAAGTGATAGGTTTTATTTGTGGAGAGAGAATTAAGATTAGAGAACCAGTGATTTTAATTATGCTACTTTTTCTTAGAGATAAGTTGACATATAATTCAGTATTTTCAGTGTCATGAAAAACATGAATGTTGTACAATTTTCTTCCTCAAAAAACTTGTTAAATGCAAGTATCCTTGGTATGTTTTTAAAAGAGCACAATGCAGGTGTATTTGAGTATTTTCAAGAGAAGAATAAAAACATTAATGCTGTATTAGGTTAACCAGATATCAACTAAGCCTTGTTAACAGTTAAAGTATTATAACTACGTTTTTTACTTCTGAAAATTAAAAATAAAATTTATTTCTGCAATTTCACTTCTTACAGTCCTAATTATTTTTTTTAGTGATGTAACTTATGTTGATTAGTTAGTAATCTGTGTAAAAGTATGTTTTTAGGATTACATGAGTAGTTAATGTCTGTTTAATCATTGAAAAGTTTCCTTCTCTCTTGCTTTTGGCTCATAGTCTTAAAATGGTTGTAAAAACTGAGTCATAAGTTGCATTAAAGAGAATAAGAACTGCTTTATCTGGACTAACACTTAAAAGTCCCTACTGTTAGATGAATAACTTGTGAAAAATGACAGATTGTCCTCCTCCTTAAACATTTGTTTCTAGTTTCCCCCGTGTTGTCAAAGCAAAGATTACAATTAACAAGCTACACTGCTGGGAAACTAGGATAGGTAAGTATTCGTTGAATGAATGCATTTACCATTTAGGACCATAATAATCATGTCACTCCTAGTTGGATCAAAGCAGCTTCAGAGATAACTTGTCTTTAGAGTGATGCTTAAGATGTCCTTACTCCTTGCCTGTTGAACATGTTCTTTCTGGGGTGATAACTTATGCTCCTTTCATCTAGACCACTTTTAAGTCAGTGGCATCTTTCTGTAAGACAACGTCTACAGTTCATGGCCATGGAACAAAGTAAAGGTAACTTATTTTTGTAAACTAGGGACTGGCAAACTTTTTCTTTATAAAAGACCAGAAAGTAAATATGTAATATATTAGGCATTATAGGCCAAATGTAGTTTCTGTTGCATATTCGTGTGCATATGCGTGTTGTTTGCTGCCTTTTAAAAATATAAAAACCGGCTGGGTGCGGTGGCTCATGCCTGTAATCCCAGCACTTTGGGAGGCCGAGGTAGGTGGATCACTTGAGGTCAGGAATTTGAGACCAGCCTGGCCAACATGGTGAAACCCCATCTCTACTAAAACTATAAAAATTTGCCGGGTGTGGTAGCACACTGTTATCCCAGCTACTGGGGAGGCTGAGGCGGGAGAATTGCTTGAACCCGGGAGTCAGAGGCTGCAGTGAGCTGAGATTGTGCCACTGCACTCCAACCTGGGTGACAGAGTGAGACCCTGTCTCAAAAAATAAATAAGTAAATAAGTAAAATAATAATAATATAAAAACCATTCTTAGTTAATGGCCATACAAAATAGGCCGGGGGATTGACTTGCTTGTCATAATTAGCTGACCCCTTGTCTAAACCAATGAACTGAACTTCCATGGACATAAGTTAGTGATACATTTCCAAGTTCAGAGCAGCTGACTCACATCTGTGGTCTTTTTCCCTAATATCCTAGTTGCTTCCTTGCCATGATTACTGACAGAGGTGTCCCTTTAGGACCTTGCTTACCTCAAATAGAAGCTTTTTCTATTCTTATTTTCCGTGTGCTTCAGGGGCAGGAGATTGGGTAGGTGTCCTTTTTGCTCTACTGCCACTTCAGAATAATTTCTCCCTTAAGTTTTTGAAGTTCTATTCTTGCCTCCTTTCCTTACTATCTTACCTCCCAGAAGAACCTTCTGCCCATTCATAGAATGCTTTAGCTCGTGACCTAGTTTTCTTCTCCCCTGTAGCAATCATTTTAGTGATTCCTTGTGGATAACAAATAGTGGCTGGCAAATATAACAACACTGTGAGTTTTAAGTTTTCCGGTCTTTTTCTCCATCCCATCAGAGGCCTCTCAATGGTCACACCTGGATCCTTATCAGCACCTCCACTCTGTAGACCTGATTTTGAGTATTCCACTCTTCATTCACTGTCACCACCCCTCTTCATTGCTGAAGTTCTGCACTTTGACCTCACTCTCATGCATCATCTATCTTGTTGAGCTCAGCTTCAAGTTCATAGTTGCTTCCCTGCATATACCCTCAATTCCTTTGCCCCTGACTCTGTAACAGAGTTATTTCTCTTTCAGAACCCAAACCAAGTAATAGCTACGTTTCCTTCATGCCTGTTCTCAAGCAGCTCAACATCGCTGAAGAATATCAAACAGACCATTTTCATACTGATGTTTGCAAATCTCAAGTGAATTCTCAGTACTGCTTAGTGATCTTATTATGTTCCCCAACTAAGTTCATTTTCTAACTTTGAGATAATTATTTTACTACTTTCTTTAATTTTTTTTCTAGCTTGACTTGAATACTAGCCTTCTCAATGTTCAACCTTTTTATACATCTTTGAGAAAATACGAATTACCACTTTCTTTTGATTTAATGGATATATCTTTTTTTTCCTTTCACAGGCAAATACTCCTACTTACGTTCTGTTTCCCACTCCTTATTTTCTCAGAAACCTGTTTTTTCTAAGTTTTTTCACACAATTTCTCAAGCCAGAAATCTGCCTGTAAAATCATCCTTGATGCCTTCCCGCAATATAATTTAATTAGCGAGTATTTGTGATTCCACTTCCAAAATGAAAATCAAATTGGCCCTTGTCAGGCAGCCTCTACTTTTCATCCTTACCAAAGTCACCATGTCTTGCCTGTCCTATGTGCAGTAGCTTCTTAACTGGCCTTCTTGCCACTGTTCTTGCTCCTGTCGCCAGCACCCGGATGGCCTTGTGTATGTTCACTTGATCCAAGCTGGGCAGGGTTTTGCCGCGGATGACCTGACTGAGCCTTGGAAGACTGTCCTGTATCTTCCCAGAACACGGAGATATGGAGGATATCATTTGCCTCCCGATCTGGGAAGAAGATAGTGAGACAATTTGTCATCACCTGAGTTCTGATGACCTCTGAGACTCCACCTCGAGACACTGTAGCATAGAGCTGCAGCCTATAAAACTAATGACTCAAGATTGGTGCAAAAGTAATTGCCGTTTTTGTCTTTTTTTTTTTTTAAGTAATTTTAATGGCAAAACGGCAATTACTTTTGCACCAGTCTAATATAATACTTAGCTGCAAAATGGACTCAGCATCTCAGCAACAGAGTGCCCTTCCCCTTATGTACCATTATCAGGTCATCTGGCCCCTTTTCTGTTTGTGTCTTTCTGTAGGACAAGACATATGGGAAGGCCACCTTTGCATTTTACTGCCACTGTAAGTACAGTTGACCCTTCCTATCTAAGGGTTCCTCATCCTTGGATCCAACCAACCACAGATGAAAAATAGTCTGAAAAAAAAAGTATGTACTGAACATGCAGACTTGTTTCATGTCGTTATTCTTTAAACAATACATTGTAACAACTATTTCCATGGTATTAGGTATTATAAGTAATCCGGAAATGATTTTAAGTATACAAGAGGATATACATAGGTTATATGCAAATACTACACCATTTTTATATCAGGGATTTGAGCATCCATGAATTCTGGTATTCAAAGGAGGTCCTGGGACCAGTCCTCCACACATACTGAGGGATGACTGTAATAGAGTCTTACAAGGGCTTGTTTCCCTACTGGCCGAATCCATCAGCCTTGCTTGACATTTCCCATTCAGGATTTTGGTACTTATCATTCCCTCTGCCTGTGTTGCCATTCTCTGAGCTTTCGCAAGGCCAACAATAAATGATTGTTCTCTCTTCCTTTAGGTCTGAGCTTAAAAGTGTCCTCTCTATCTAAAGCATCTCTACTCCCACACACTTGCTACGCTTGGTAATCTCTATCACAGCACCCAGTTTAGGATCATTGAACACATAATGGCAGTGGTTAATGATCTAGGAATGTTTGCTATAATTTCTGGTGGTGAGGGAGGGTGTTAAGTTCAGATTTCCAGTTTGGGTGGAAGAGTTGGCTCGTATAGTTAGCAGACTGGTAGAAAGCCCTGTAGGTCCTTTTAAGTTGGACATTTGGAGAGTGCTTTGTGTTTTGCTATCACCAAGCCTCTTAGATTGTAATATCTTGCTTTTAATGTTTATTATCCATGCAATTATCTGAATACACTATTAGCTCTTAATAGAAAAATGCTGTTATATTCTTATTTGTCTATATCCAAGACTTATTCTTGAGAAAATCCCTCTAGATTACACTGTGATTTCTCTTAAACCTTTTTTTAAAGCAGGTTTCAAAGTCCACATTGTTTATTTTCATTGGTTTCCCTCTGTTTGTGTATTTATTTCTTTGTACCATGTCATGAGTTAGTCAATGTAGGTTTGCTTTAAAATAATATATGTTCAGACCCTTGTAAAATCTTAAATCAAAAACATGTGTGTTTGGACGTTGCAAATACAAATAGTCTGTTAGGCAAAAAGTGTGGAAACCACAACCAAGGTTTGCATCACTTGTTTAATATACAAAGTCTTTCACAGATAGTTATTTTCTTTTTCTTAATTTGCTTTAGTACACATGATTCACAAAACAGTAAATTGTTAATGCAAGAGAATTATGTAAAACCAAAATAGTACAAATGCCTAATTTCAAAAACTGCACACAGTTAAAATAATTTTTCCTTCTTTGTTTTAATGCAGTATCCAATTTCAAAATGGGCTTTCTTTAGATGTGGAGGAAACACTGCAGCCCAAAATAACAGTACTTCCTTTCAACTGTGTTGATATGTAAAATAGCACCATTGGGCTGACTTAGGAAAGAAAAAAGGTTTTCATCTTTCTTAATTAAAGTATTATGTAACAACTATAATAATAATGATATTAGTAACTTTTAAGAGCTGTACTCTGTTCCAAAAGATTCATTTTCAAGGCAAGGAAGGGTAAACTATATGGGGCAGATGGAAGAATCTTCCCACCTCAGCCCCAGGGCCCTTATAATTTCCCTTAATGCTGTCATTGCTCTAATGAGCTAATTTTCCTGCCAAAGAATAGATGTTTTAAAGAGTACCCAAGGACCTTTTGTAAAACAAGATAAAATATAACTATGAGGTCGTCTCTCTGGGACTATAATCGCGTGTAGACGCAGCGCCGAGTGAGATTGACTGCTGGGGTGTTTTGAAAGACTCCTTCAGTCTGTGCCTGTCTTCCTGCAGGTTACACATTGCTGTATCAGCTTGTTGGGCTCACTTTAGTTTAGATTGTGTTCATTTTTATTTTGGTTTTGTACTTGAGCTTGCCTTTTGGGCTTTACTTTTAAAAAAATTGGAATTTCTTTCTTTTACTGTGTAATCTTTGCTCCTGTACGATAAGAGTGATCGTTCTTTAAAAAACTAACAGCATCAGTGTCTGCTTTATGGTATTGATAATACTGAAGATTCATGATTATAAAGAGCCAAGGTTTTTAACACAACGGTAATTTCATTCTTCAATTTTAGTCCTGTTTTTTCAGTTCCATTTTATTTCTTCCATGAGCAGGTAAACATGCCTCAAAATTGGCATTCTGTAGAGCAGTTTTCCTTTTTGAAGGGTATAGTCAGTCCACAAAAAAAGCACTGCCATGAAGCTAAATCGTTTTATTGTTTGAAAGGGCAAATGTTCCATTGCCACACAGAATGTAAAAATAAAATAATCAACATTAGATTTTAAATGCAGGTAGTTATTTCAGATGTTTGAACCATAAACAACCATTGCTGAAAAGCTTCTTAAAAGCTTGAAATTCAGAACTTCAGGGTTTCAAAAAGTCAGAAGAAGAGCAAAATCAAGTGTTGACTTTTAACCTGCCAGGAAGCTATATTATTTTCTCATTTCAACAATGTCCAAGCCCATAAAAGTTAATTTCAAGAATTTAGATATAGTTTTAAAATCCCATGGCCTCTTTTACTATTAATACAATAATGCTTATCTTTGCTTTTCATTCTAGAAATGTTTTCTTAGTGTTAAGTGTAGCCCTTAATAGATGAGGCTTTATTTTAGCCAATCATCCTCCACTGTGAAATCAACCCTGCAACCTATCTTGTTTAGGTTCGTACAGAATTTAAACAATATTTTCCATATTAATTAAGGTAAATGACTATTTTACTTTCAGAGCAAACAAAAGAGAAATCAACATTTCTTTGTTTGCTGATATCTAGATGTTTTTCTGTAGATAACATATCTGTAAACAGCATGTTGCCATTACTAACCCACAGGGAAAATGGATTAGTAAGAAGCTTGGGACAATTAACACGAAAATTGCATTAAGGTTAATCCCTTGGATGTGGTGCCATGGTTAAATCACCCACAGATTTGTTATTCATAAATATATTTATCTTAAATATTTAAAATGGGAATTTAAGAGGAATTTAATATACAGTTTAATTTGTTTAAGGTCCACATGTTTTTTAAAACATTACTTATATCCTTATTTATACAGAATTTTTGGTTAAGTTACCTCGACTTTGTTTTCCCTATGCTTATAACAAGTTTTAAGAAAGATGAGTTTTAAATCTTGTGTTTCCTGACTGAATACCTTAACGTTTTCCCCGCATATATACATGAATACACACACGCCATACACACACACAAAATTGACATTGTTTACCTTTTGTTTATTTCTAGGAATCAAGACTATTTGGACTCAATGTCAGCCACTACTAATATTCATACCATCTTTCTCCTCATTTAAAGGTTTGTTTTTTTTTTCCTTTTTCCTATGATCTGTGAAGAACAAGCACACTGATAATTACAAAGTGCATCCATATGATACCCAGATTTGTGCAATGTAATACTCATGCTTTGGTTCTTATGGCCATCATTGCCTTTTCATGTTAATAAATAATGACAGCTAACATAATATGACACCTTTTTAAATGTAGGATGTCTTTCTTTGACAGGCTACTATATCTATAATCATTAACTCACTGTAATGCCATTCACACATCAGTTTTACATGAATATGCAAAGAACACAATAATCAACTGTCAAACCTAAACAATTAATTACTTATCACAGAATCTGTTGACTATTTTTGCTTTCTAACTGAGCAAGGGAAATCCTGTCAGCTTTTATAAGTAAGGTCTAGATTCTTAGTCATAATTACTCATCTGTCAAGTTGACACCTCATATGGATGAAATAAGCCTTACACATTTGATTCAATAACAAAAATAGGTAATTTTATTCCCCTATCGTAAGTACTTCATAGTAACAAACAAATTAATTTCACAACTTTGCTACAGGCAGATTATTTTATCTTTCTATACTTTTGGATTTTTACCCTTTAGAGATGTGAACTTCATCTGACTTTAAAATGAGGATACTTAACTTAATTTAGTGCTTTTAAAAATCATAACTTTTATGAGACTTTGAAATAAAAGAAAGAATGAAACTTTTTTGAAATATTCAACTGTTAAATAAAACAGAAGCTTAGTCTCTAATTTTACGGCTGTGCTATCCAATATAGTTAATTCAAGTTGAAGTGTGCTTTTAAATTACAAACTGGATTTTGAAAACTTGATTCAAGAAACGGATGTAAACTATCTCAATTTTTTATATTGATGACATGTTGAAATAACATATATAGTGTTAAATTTTTAAAAAATCAAAATTCACTTTTACATTTATTTTTACTTTTTAAAATGGGGCTACTGGGAAATTAAAAATTCACATATGTGGCCTGCATTTGTGGTTATTGTGTTTCTATTGGACAGCACTGTATTAGAGGAATCAGAAAAAAATATAAGACCTGATAACTGAGTTCTGTGGGTATTTAACAGAGGTAATTATATCTGAACATTTTCCGAAAATCTTTTGTTCATGACTTAAACATAATTCCAAATATCAATGTCTTCAAGTGTATATTGCATCTATTTTAAAAACATGCATCTGTCAAAATAACCGGACTCCACTATAACCATAAAAATCTGTTAGCTGTCAAAACATATCAAAATACGCATCCTCCAAGTTCGCTTCCAATGTGACTTAGGGATAATGCAGACAATTTCAGGCTTAAAACCAAATATGTTTGTTATTTCCAGATGAGACAGTTAACATTACAAGGCCCTAGAAATAATACACATTGCAATTCAAGTCTGTATTATTGAACTTTTCCCCTGTTACTTTGAAGAGTATCATGGGTCCATTTAATCTTTGATTACTGCCTAAAAGCATTCATTGCCCCAGTAGTTCTTAATTGTCTTAGAAATCATTCTCTGGCAAACTTCACATTTCCATATCATACTTCACGCTATACTTCATGGGATCCTGGGCATTTGGTGTGTTTTCCTCCTTTCCTCTTTGAACAAAGTCAGGAAAAATGTGTCAGTAGGAGAAAGGAGGAGCTGAAGAGAGTAAATAATTCAAGATCACTTCTGTCATTTGTAGTGGCTGAGGGCTAGAAAGATATTCTTCGGTGAAGGAACTCCCAACAGGTTCCATCAAACTGATACAACTTCAGGGGGGCCACCCTCTGCAGATGGCAGTGAATTTGTACCTGTTTGTGATACAGGCACTACCACAGCATCCTTGATGTCTGTGTTTACATTGCATGAGAAGTTCTTCTCCAGTTTTTTGGCAGTGTCTGGGCAATTTTGTACAAAGATCACACGGTTGTAGGCCTTCAGCCTGCGCCACAACTGAACGTAGACTTTACACTGGACGTACATGAAGACAAGACCTCCTGTGAAGCCAATGGCTACCACAACCAGTTTTGTCCAAAATGGCCATTCAAGGACACCTTTGAAATAAAAAAGAGAGAATGTTATCACCAAGTTTTCCTCAGTGGATTTGGTCATTTTTTTTCTATGCCCCTTCAAAAGCCCATGCCTGCCTGCTAGATTATGTTAACAAGGAATATATTGTTAATAACTAGAAGAATTATAACGTGAATTGCCTTAATTCCTTTTGAGTATCCTACATGTACTGTCAAAATTGTATATCAGGAAATTTTCTCACTGTCAAATCTCTTATTTCTCCTAGCATCAAGTACCTATCATAATTATGAGATATTATGTTAGATTTTGGACATTTGGACACTGACATTTATTCCTTATAGCTAAACCTTTAAGGAAGACTGGCGAACATAATGGAAGAATCAGAGTTTAAAATCCTTTTAAGAAGATGAGGGATGGGTACATGCATGGGTTTGTATGTATAGGTCTTTCCACTCTCATTTCTTTTAAAATTTAAAAGGAAGGAATGGAAGAAGGGAGATGGGGAGGAGTGAAAGGGAGGGGAAGGAAAAAGCTGCCACATTTCATCAGAGAGAGAATTCCTGAGTACAAACGTGCAAAATATTTAGGATTTTAGCCATTTGTTTCATAAATCATATTTTATCATTGAGAACCATCACACTTTTATAGATGCTATATTTTCTCTTAATTTCCATCATCATTACTAGAAATAGGCTTTCTTTTGTAAATATACAGTTTTTAAAATTATTTCACAGGTGTTTCAATGACTACAACAGTGAGTATTTAGGCAACACATAATTATGAATGTTAAATATATGAGGGTCAAGAGTGTTAAATATATGAGGGACAAGTGGTCCTCTTGCCCACATTACGATAGTGTGGGGGACAATAGCTGTCTTCCCGTAAGTGAAAAGTTGTGAAGGAGAAAAATATAGCTCAGTATGGCTCAATACGGTGCACTAGGAATGGATGGTAGAAATGTGTAAAAACCACGGTAATTGAGAGTCTATGATTTGACTTTGGATTTTTATGTACTTATAACAGTGAATAGAGTTATAAGAAATATCGTGTCTATATTTTGTAGTAGCGACATTGCTTTATGCTTCTAGAAGCAAAGCAGAAGTCATGCCCTGTTTCTGTCATGATGAAGCACTTTGTACCCTAAGATTAACCAAAAAAAACAGGGTTACCTTGTCAATTTCTGGTCCCAAAATAATGAAACATTGAGTATTTCTTATATCCCCAGACCCCGACAAAGACCATTTTATTCTTGACTTTTATTTAGCTCATGTTGCAAGATCTTTCTGGATATGATCATCATGTGATAAGATTTTGTTTTTTCTCCATGAACAAATTAATGCAAACTTAGTAATCATGGTAATCTTCTTTATATTTTTCTTTAAATACCTGTTATGTTTTTCACTTCCTTATCCAGCTTTTCTGAAGTCTGACTCTCTTGAACCTTTGCAAGTAAACTCTTTTTCTTTTCAAAATGCTTTGGCTCTGACTCTTCCTTTGAAATTTTTTGGGAAAAAAATGTTCTCTGATCTTAAAAGGGATTGTAAGAAAACATGAAAAGCCTCTCACTGTTGTTGATGTTTCATTAATTTGTTGCTCTGTTTGGCATTGTCAGTTTAAAATAAATTTCTATGCCTCTTTGAGTAATCAAATCTGAACTTAGTTTTCCAGTAGATTAAATATATGCAATCAAATGTATTAGAACCTTTACTGGTAGCAAAGGTAATTTTTTTTCTAACTCCTAATATGCAAGGACTTCTTTATGACTTGAATAATTCATAATAGTCATCATCTTGAATATTTACTTAATCCTAATGGAAATAATACTTCAAAATATCATTGGCCAAAGCTCACATAGGAGAAATAAGAGATCATTACAGTGGCAGGTGTAATTAATAGTCAGATAATCTAAATATCCTTAGATCTATTAAAGAAATTAAATCAACAATAACCTTTCAGAGCAGAAAGCACCAAGTTCAGATAATTTTACTAGTGGATTCTACCAAACATTTAAAGAAGAAATGACATCAATGTTCTATAGTCTTTTCCAGAAAATAGAAGAGATAATACTTCCTAACTAATCAGGTGAGACCAGCATTAACCAATACTAAATTCAGCAAAGACAATTACTATGAAGAAAAGTTATAGGCCAGTATCTCTCATGAACAGATACAAAAATTCTCAACAAAATGTTAGCAAATTGAATTCAACAATGTATAAAAACAATTATACACTACAGCCAATAGAGATTTATTCTAGGTATGCAAAGTTGGTTCAACATTCAGAAATCAATGTAAACACATCAATTAGCTAAAGAAAAATGTGAATATATCAATAAATGCAGAAAACACATTTGACAAAATCCAACACTCAATCATGATAAAAACTAGGAATGGAATGGAATTTCCTTAATAGGATAAAGAACATAGAAAACCTATAGCTGACATCATAATGGTGAGAAACTAGATGCTTTTCCCCTAAGATCAGGAACAAGACAAGGATGTTCCTTCTTACCATGCCTATTCAGCATCGCACTGGAAGTCCTAGCTAATGCAATAAAACAAGAATAATAAAAGATGATTGGGAAAGAAGGAATAAAACTATCTGTTCACAAATGATATGATTGTCTATGTATAAAATCTCAAAGAATTGATAAAGTTTTGTTTTTTTTAAATAGGTGATTATGACAACATTGCAGGATACAAAGTTTTACAAAAGTCAATTGCTTTCCTATATATAGCAACAAACAACCAGAATCTGAAATTAAAAACACAAGCTAATTTACATTTGTGCCAACAAAACAATGACAACAACAAAAACCTTAGGTGTAAACCTAACAAAATATGTACAAGATTTATGTGAGGAAAACTATAAAGCTACGATGAAGGAAATAAAAGAATATCTGAATGAAATAAGATGTTCCACATTTATGGGTAGGGAGACTTAATATTATTAAGATAACTATTCTTCCCAATTTGATCTACAGATTCAATACTATCCCATTCAAAATTCCAGCAAGGTATTTTATGGATATTGACAAACTGATTGTAAAGTGTATATGGAGAGCAAAAGACCAGAATAGCCAACACAATGTCGAAGTAGAAGAACAGGGTTTTTGAAAACTGACACTATCCTTGATTACTACCACTACGGTGATCAAGACAGTGTGGTATCAATGAAAGAATAAAGAAATAAATCAGTGAAACAGAATAGCCCAGAAATAGACCGATACAAATATAGAAAACTGATCTTCAACAGAGGAGCAAAGGCAATTCAATGGAGAACGGATAGTCTTTTTAACAAATGGGTGCTAGTATAACTAAATATCTGCATGCAAATAAATGAGTCTGTAAACAGACCTTACCTTTTTCACAAAAATTAACTCAAAATGGATTATAGACCTAAATGTAAATTGTAAAACTATACAACTTCTAAAAGATAAGAAAATTTAGGTGACCAAAGTATGATCTATGAAAAGAAAAATTGATCAATTGGACTTTATTAAAACTAAAACCTTTTGCTCTGAGGAAGTCACTGTTAAGAGAATGAAAAGCCACAGGAAAAAATATTTGCAAAACACATTCTGAAAAAAGGATTTGTATCCAAAATATACAAATAACTGTTAACATTCAATAAGAAAATAACCTAATTACAAAATGAACAAAAGATCTGAAGAGGTATGTCATCAATGAAGATAAACAGATGGTAAGATTATCGATATATGTGATCAGAGAATTGCAAATTAAAACAAGATATCATTATATACCTATTAGAATGGCTAAAGTTTAAAAACAGAACACTGAAAACAATGTTGGAAAGGATGTGGAACGACAAGCAGGAATTCTCATTCGTTGCTGATAGGCATGCAAAATGGTACAGTCACTTTGGAAGATAGTTTGGCCGTTTTTTACAATGGTAACCACAAGCTTTTCAAATGATACAACATTATACTTATTCAAATGAACGAAAACTTATGTCCACACAAAAACCTGCACACAAATGTTTGTAGCAGCTTTATACATATTTGTTCAAAGCTAGATAAAGCAAGTTGTCTTTCAATCTGTGAATGAATAAACTGTGATACATCCATACAATGGAGTATTACTTAGTGATTCAAAAGAAATGAGCTATCAAGCTACAAAAGGACACAAAGGAACCTTAAATGCATACTGCTAAATGAAAGAGGTCAGTCTGCAAAAGCTACATACTGTGTGATACCAACTATATGACATTCTAGAAAAGGCAAAACTGGAGATAGCAGAATCGGTGTTTGCCAACAGTTTAGGGGCAGAAAGGAAGGGATGAATAGGTGGAACACAGGGACTTTTTAGGGCAGGGACACTATTCTGTATGATTCTGTAATGGTGGACACAGGACATTATGCGTTTGTCAAAACTCACAGGACTGTGCACCAAAAGAGTGAACCCCAGTGTAACTGGACTTTAATAATAATGTATGAATATTGGCTCCTCACTGGTAACAAATGTACCATGTTGAGGCAAGATGTTAATAACAGGAGAAACCTTGTGTATGTGCAGGGTGGTATGTGGGAACTCTCTCTTTATCTTCTTTGTAATTTTTCTGTAAACCTAAATCTGCTCTAAAAATAGTATTTTATATGTAATATATATATATTAGCTCCTTACTTGAGATTAGTTCCATGAATTCATCTCTGTGTCTAGGTCAGATGATAGGATTTCTTCGAGTAAGAGATGGGTTTGTGAGCATTTAAATATTTGGAAATTGGTAATGTATGCATGATATATTTATGGAAACTTTATTGCACAAAAACATTCCATTTCTTTTTAACCATGCCCAAGGGAGTTTATTGTGCCTAAAATTTGCTGCAGCCCTGCACAATAAATGCTCATGACCTATACCTCTATTTATTTTATCGTCATCCTCAGCTTCCTGATTTCTCTCATCCAGTGCCTTTCTTAGTACACTTTTTCCAAAGTCCTATCTGGGTAGCTGTTTTCCAAACACTGCACGCCCTAATACAGGTTCAAGCTTTAGCACATGCTATTTCCTCTGTCTACAGTGCCACCCTCTTTACAATAAACTTCTACTAATGTTTCAGAACCCACTCCAGGGAGAAAAGGATGCAGTCTGTCATGAGGTTGGCAAACACAGCATTCGTGCCCTAATTACTGCCAACACTCTTTCCTGCTAATCCCTATGACAGATTTACGGTTCCTAACACCACAATCTAGGTCAACTTCTGGAGTTGGCATGAGAAAAAATCTTTTTGCCATCTGGCCCAGAGGAAGAAGATGCTTTTTTACAATATTGCAAATTCCCTACATCGTAGTCCAGGAGAAACCTTATTAATGTTAACTAATTAAATACTGTTGTTTGGAGTAAAATAGAGTAACTCTGAACTTAGTAAAACTAGGAGAAAGACTGATGGTTTCATGTCTCTCCCTACCCTAGTCACTATTTAAAAAAATTAATTAGTGTACCATGGAGTTAAAGTCTTTGAAGGAACAGATTCAATTATCAATAAACACTTAAGAGAAGATGTTAAAAGATGTTAGAAAACAAATCGTCAAGAAAACAGACCTTTGATTTTAGAAACTTTAGAGTACAAAAATGGACTATACCAGGCATTTACATTAATCAGTGTCTGTTAGTTATATACAAATGTTTCCGTGGTCCCTTTCTCCTATAGACTTCTTTGATCTGAAGGATAGGAATTTAAAAAATAAAAGTATGCTACCTGGATTTGATTTATTTATACAGATGTATTTGCAACCAACACATGTTCGATAACTGTTGTTATCTAGTGATAATAGTGGTTTTTGTATTATGTATTACAATACTCTCCAGAAACATGTTCACTTTGGATAAAAAATACAGAAATAATTACATAGAATTATGAGATGAATTGCTTTATAGTTATAAATTTCCCAAGTAACTTATAGACAATCAAATATAATACTTTAAGGTAGTAACAATAATTTTTGACCATTAGTGCAAGTTTTAAAAAATGTTGTTTTACTTTGGCAGCACTAGTTCCTCATCTAAAAATTTGACAGTGTTGTTCATAATGAAACATATATTCCATACTTTTAACATATTCTGCGTATTCCTACATATATTATTCATTTTTGGAAAAAAGTTGAGGGGCAGTATATAAAAGAATCATTTTTCTTATAAAAAAGTTTTTAAAGAAAATATCAGGCTGATAGAATCAAAATTGTTTTATTCTTGATTTTTCTGGTGTTCCAGCAAAATAACTGAACTAAAAATTCAGAGTTCAAAGACCTTTAAAGACCATCTATTTCGATTCTCCCTTCTTCTCCCCATTTTGCTATTTCATGCCAAAGGTGAGATTATTACCCAATGATCTTGACCTAGTAATCTCTGATAGTGTTGAAATTTGATTTGTGTATTGCATGGAAATAGCAGTTACCTTGCTATTTTTGTTTAAAAATACTCCAAGGCAAAGTCTTTATAAGTGATTTAAGGAGTTCTGAAGAATAATCAGGAATATGTGATGATTCTAATAGTCCCAGATAAGTGGCAGCACCTATTTATACATGGCTGGACTCCTGTGTCCATTTTTCCTATATGCTAAGTAAAACAGCAGTATTGAATGGTAGTTAGAAATAAAAAGAGCTAAATTATTCTCTACACAGAGAGTCCATGCATTTGAAATATAGAAGGGCTTTTTTTTTTTTTTTCTTCTTCCTACTTAGCTGTCTTCATCTACACAAGAACAATCATCTGAAACACTGACTCAGTGTAGACCATAGGTTCACCACTGGGGACAATTTTGTTCTCTGGGGGACTTTTAGCAGTGTCTAGAGACATCGTTGATTGTTGTACCTGGAGTTGGGTGCTGCTGACTTTTATTAGAGGCCAGGGATGCTGCTAGACATCCTACAATGCACAGGACAGCACCTTCCAACAAAGAATTATTCAGTCCATAATGTCCATAGTGCTCAGGCTGAGAATCCCTGCTGTGGAAGACAATAACTTACGTCTCTTTATTGGGAAATTTGCAGAAAGGATTTGGAATATGAGCAAGATATCTTGCAGTTCTCCAAATTCAAAAAGGATTTCTGCTGTAAGCTATTATATTAAGCAGTAATTTCAATGTGTTTAGAAAGCTTTAACCACAGACAGGCTGGAGATGAAATGTGCTGTATTTCCCATTTTTAGGGAAATTCTCATGGACTACATCCAGCTTTCTCCTCTGCTTAACCAAACTAGCAGCTGTTCCTCATACAAGCCTGGAGGTTTCTCATTTCTGAGCCTTTGTCTACGATCTTCTTTCTTTCTGTGTTTTGCTTCCCTACTTCTCTGTGTCTACCTGTCCGACAAAACCCATCTTAGAGGTCATTTCCAGCTGGAAATAAATTTTCCCACTGTTCCAATTCATGTTATTTCTCCACGTGCAGTATGAGCTCACTTTCTAACATAAGCATTTTTGCTTTGTCATGCTATAATCTTGACGAGCACAGAATCTGTCTGAGCTGGACTTTGTTTTCCATAGTTCCTTGCTCAGTAGATATTTCAAGGACTAATGAAAGCTCTTACAACCCCTCTTCACTGTCAGTAAAACTATGCTTTAGATGGTGGACAATCTAAAGTAAAGTCCACTCACGTTTCACCTCTCTTTCCAGAAACAGTGACCAAAGCACATAATATACCTGGGAATCTGGGCCAGGGGGAAACAGTTGCCATTTTCTCTGCTCTTTTTGGGAGACTCAGCCTGATCCCTCCACTTTCCTTCACAAGGTATCTCTGAATCAGTTTCCCCTGCCCACGCCATCCTTTACTATGTTCCTGGGAAGTCAAATCTCCCACAAAACCCCTCCATTAAGTTTAGAGTGCAGAGCACCCCAACCCCCACATACAAAAGCCATTTTGAGTACAAACTCACTGTCCAAATGACCATCTCTAACAGACAGCCTGCGCTTCCTCTTGCCTTCAACTAAGTGGACACAATTTTTGTTTTCTATGAAATAAATTACTGTTGAGTGGTTATAAGGATTGTATCTTGGAAAACTCACTTTAAGGACATCTTGAGAGGAGATGCTAAAATGGGGCTAAATGGATTTTTCAAGAATGTTTTCATCAGGAAATGTACTTGCCTCCTTTTATTGAGACACAGCCAATTGTCTTCTGACATTCTGTTAGACTAATCAGTTTCTATGCTGTCGTTAGCAAAGACAAAAGAATGTACACCACAAAAAAGGACAATGGTAGAGAAAGGAAGGCACTAAATCTTTTCCCTGGGCATCCTATGTGCAATTCAAGGTATCTTTCTTCTCAGTCATATATAAAGCTGTATCCTCAAAATTAATGTGCAAAAATCACAAGCATTCTTATACACCAATAACAGACAAACAGAGAGCCAAATCATGAATGAACTTCCATTCACAATTGCTTCAAAGAGAATAAAATACCTAGGAATCCAACT